>NW_024742641.1:0-6784 GCF_018991925.1 Homarus americanus
CTGGTGGCCCAGAGGTAGCGTTCCCCGGTCACAATTATAAGATCGTGGGTTCAAATCCTGGTGGGGTGAGGTGTTGATTATATGTAGAAGTCCGCGTGCTTTATTGGGCGAATGAAATATATATGAATCCTCCTTGTTTCGACGCCGCATTTGGAAAAACGGTGCTCTGATCACCTAAGCGGCACGGGTGGTCCCCATTAGAGGTTCACAGTGCCATAAGCTCGTTGAACACGCTTTGTGTGAAATATAGCAGAGTCTAGGACTGCTTTTATTGTCCTGGTGGCCCAGAGGTAGCGTTCCCCGGTCACAATTATAAGATCGTGTGTTCAAATCCTGGTGGGGTGAGGTGTTGATTATATGTAGAAGTCCGAGTGCTTTATTGGGCTAATAAAATATATACGGAGCCTCGTGTTTCCAAGCCGAATTTGGTAAAACGTTGCTCTGATCACCTAAGCGGGACGGGTGGTCCCTATTAGAGGTTCATGGCGCCATAAGGTCGTTGAACAGGGTTTGTGTGAAATATAGTAGAGTCTAGGACTGCTTTTATTGTCCTGGTGGCCCAGAGGTAGCATACCTCGGTCACAATTATAAGATCGTGGTCTGAATCCTGGTGGGGTGAGGTGTTGATTATATGTAGAAGTCCGGGTACTTTATTGGGCTAATGAAATATATATGGATCCTCGTGTTTCCAAACCGGATTTTGGAAAACGTTGCTCTTATCACCTAAGCGGCACGGGTGGTCCCCATCAGAGGTTCATGGCGCTATAAGATCGTTGAACAGGCTTTGTGTGAAATATAGTAGAGTCTAGGACTGCTTTTATTGTCCTGGTTGCCAAGAGGTAGCGTTCCCCGGTCACAATTATAAGATCATGGGTTCAAATCCTGGTGGGGTGAGGTGTTGATTATATGTAGAAGTCCGTGTGCTTTATTGGGCTAATGAAATATATATGGATCCTCGTGTTTCGAAGCCGCATTTGGTAAAACGTTGCTCTGATCACCTACGCGGCACGGGTGGTCTCCTATAGTGGTTCACAGCGCCATAAGTTCGTTGAACAGGCTTTGTGTGAAATATAGCAGAGTTTAGGACTGCTTTTATTGTCCTGGTGTCCCAGAGGTAGCGTTCCCCGGTCACAATTATAAGATCGTGGGTTTGAATCCTGGTTGGGTGAGGTGTTGATTATATGTAGAAGTCCGAGTGCTTTATTGGGCTTATGAAATATATATTGATCCTCGTGTTTTGAAGCCGGATTTGGTAAAACGTTGCTCTGATCACCTAAGCGGCACGGGTGGTCCGCATTAGAGGTTCACGGCGCCATAAGCTCGTTGAAAAGGCTTTGTGTGAAATATACCAGAGTCTAGGACTGCTTTTATTGTCCTGGTGGCCCAGAGGTAGCTTTCCCCGGTCACAATTATAAGATCGTAGGTTCAAATCCTGGTGGGGTGAGGTGTTGATTATATGTAGAAGTCCGTGTGCTTTATTGGGCTAATGAAATATATATGGATCCTCGTGTTTCGAAGCCGCATTTGGTAAAACATTGCTCTGATCACCTACGCGGCACGGGTGGTCTCCTATAGTGGTTCACAGCGCCATAAGCTCGTTGAACAGGCTTTGTGTGAAATATAGCAGAGTTTAGGACTGCTTTTATTGTCCTGGTGGCCCAGAGGTAGCGTTCCCCGGTCACAATTATAAGATCGTGGGTTTGAATCCTGGTTGGGTGAGGTGTTGATTATATGTAGAAGTCCGAGTGCTTTATTGGGCTTATGAAATATATATTGATCCTCGTCTTTTGAAGCCGCATTTGGTAAAACGTTGCTCTCATCACCTAAGCGGCACGCATGTTCCCCATTAGAGGTTCATGGCGCCATAAGGTCGTTGAACAGGCTTTGTGTGAAATATGGTAGAGTCTAGGACTGCTTTTATTGTCCTAGTGTCCCAGAGGTAGCGTTCCACGGTCACAATTATAAGATAGTGGGTTCAAATCCTAGTGGGGTGAGGTGTTGATTATATGTAGAAGTCCGTGTGCTTTATTGGGCTAATAAAATATATATGGATCCTCGAGTTTCGAAGCCGCATTTAGTAAAACGTTGCTCTGATCACCTAAGAGGCATGGGTCGTCCCCATTAGAGGTTCACGTCGCCATAAGCTCGTTGAACAGGCTTTGTGTGAAATATAGCAGAGTCTAGGACTGCTTTTATTGTCCTAGTGTCCCAGAGGTAGCGTTCCACGGTCACAATTATAAGATCGTGGGTTCAAATCCTGGTGGGGTGAGGTGTTGATTATATGTAGAAGTCCGCATGCTTTATTGGGCTAATGAAATATATATGGATCCACGTGTGTCGAAGCCGGATTTGGAAAAACGTTACTCTGATCACCTAAGCGGCACGGGTTGTCCCCATTAGAGGTTCATGGCGCCATAAGGTCGTTGAACAGGCTTTGTGTGAAATATAGTAGAGTCTTGGACTGCTTTTATTGTCCTGGTGGCCCAGAGGTAGCGTTCCCTTTTCACAATTATAAGATCGTGGGTTTAAATCCTGGTGGGGTGAGGCGTTGTTTATATGCAGAAGTCTGCGTGCTTTATTGGGCTAATGAAATATATATGGATCCTCGGGTTTCAAAGCCGCATTTGGTTAAACGTTACTCTGATCACCTAAGCGGCACGGGTGGTCCCCATTAGAGGTTAATGGCGCCATAAGGCCGTTGAACAGGCTTTGTGTGAAATATAGTAGAGTCTAGGACTGCTTTTATTGTCCTGGTTGCCAAGAGGTAGCGTTCCCCGGTGACAATTATAAGATCGTGGTTTCAAATCCTGGTGGGGTGAGGTGTTGATTATATGTAGAAGTCTGGGTACTTTATTGGGCTAAGGAAATATATATGGATCCTCGTGTTTCGAGCCGGATTTGGTGAAACGTTGCTCTGATCACCTAAGCGGGACGGGTGGTCCCTATTAGGAGTTCTATGGCACAAGGTCGTTGGAACAGGTTTTTAGTGAAACAGCAGTAGCCTAGGGACTGCTTTTATTGTCCTGCTGCTGTTTATATAAGGGCTCTACAATTATAAGATCATGGGTTCAAATCTTGGTGGGGTGAGGTGTTGATTATATGTAGAAGTCCGCGTGCTTTATTGGGCTAATGAAATATATATGGATCCTCGTGTTTCCAGGCCGGATTTGGTAAAACATTGCTCTGATCACCTAAGCGACACGGGTGGTTCCCTATAGTGGTTCACAGCGCCATAAGCTCGTTGAACAGGCTTTGTGTGAAATATAGCAGAGTCTAGGAGTGCTTTTATTGTCCCAGGCTCAGAGTGCAGTTTCCCGGTCGCTGAATGAGGATCGGGGTTGAACTGGCTTAAAGAAAAGCGACGAGATGGTAAAGTCCGAGCTATTTGGGCTTAGAAATATATATTGATCTCGTGGTTTCAAGCGGACGGTGGAAACGCGTCGACAATTAAGCGCACGGGGTAACCTATTAGGGAGGTCGAAGGTACATAAGCTCGTTGAACAGGCTTTTGTGTGAAATATACCAGAGTTCAGGACTGCTTTTATTGTCCTGGGTGGCCCAGGTAGCTTTCCCGGTCACAATTGTAAGATCGGCTCATAAATCCTGGTGGGGTGAGGTTGATTATATGTAGAAGTCCGTGTGCTTTATTGGGCTAATGAAATATATATGGATCCTCGTGTTTCGAAGCCGCATTTGGTAAAACGTTGCTCTGATCACCTACGCAGCACGGGTGGTCTCCTATAGTGGTTCACAGCGCCATAAGCTCGTTGAACAGGCTTTGTGTGAAATATAGCAGAGTTTAGGACTGCTTTTATTGTCCTGGTGGCCCAGAGGTAGCGTTCCCCGGTCACAATTACAAGATCGTGGGTTTGAATCCTGGTTGGGTGAGGTCTTGATTATATGTAGAAGTCCGAGTGCTTTATTGGGCTTATGAAATATATATTGATCCTCGTGTTTTGAAGCCGCATTTGGTAAAACGTTGCTCTCATCACGTAAGCGGCACGCGTGGTCCCCATTAGAGGTTCATGGCGCCATAAGGTCGTTGAACAGGCTTTGTGTGAAATATGGTAGAGTCTAGGACTGTTTTATTGTCCTGGTGGCCCAGAGGTAGCGTCTCCCGGTCACAATTATAAGATTGTGGGTTCAAATCCTGGTGGGGTGAGGTGTTGATTATATGTAGAAGTCCGCCTGCTTTATTGGGTTAACGAAATATATATGGATCCTCGTGTTTCGAAGCCGCATTTGGTAAAACGTTGCTCTGATCACCTAAGCGGCACGGGTGGTCCCCTATAGTGGTTCACAGTGCCATAAACTCGTTGAACAGGCTTTGTGTGAAATATAGCCGAGTCTAGGACTGCTTTTATTGTCCTGGTGGCCCAGAGGTAGCATTCCCCGGTCGCCAACATAAGATCGTGGTTTGAATCCTGGTGGGGTGAGGCGACGGTATGTAGAACGGAGCGCTTTATTGGCCAATTGTATATTTGATCCCTCGTGTTTCAGCCGATTTGTGAAACGTTGTTCGATACTACTGCCACGGCGGTCCGTGACAGAGTCGCCATGCCGCAGGGGCGTTTCACGAACAGCTTTGTGTGAAATATACCTATTCCAGACTGCTTATTGTCCTGGTGGCCCAGAGGAAGCTTCCTTATCGCCAATTATAAATGGGTTCCGTCCTGGTGGGGTGAGGTGTTGATTATATGTAGAAGTCCGCGTGCTTTATTGGGCTAATGAAATATATATGGATCCTCCTTGTTTCGACGCCTCATTTGTTAAAACTTTGCTCTGATCACCTAAGCGGCACGGGTGGTCCCCATTAGAGGTTCACGGTGCCATAAGCCCGTTGAACAGGCTTTGTGTGAAACATAGCAGAGTCTAGGAATGCTTTTATTGTCCTGGTGGCCCAGAGGTAGCGTCCCCCGGTCACAAATATAAGATAGTGGGTTCAAATCCTGGTGGGGTGAGGTGTTGATTATATGTAGAAGTCCGTGTGCTTTATTGGGCAAATAAAATATATATGGATCCTCGAGTTTCGAAGCCGCATTTTGTAAAACGTTGCTCTGATCACCTAAGAGGCATGGGTCATCCCCATTAGAGGTTCACGTCGCCATAAGCTCGTTGAACAGGCTTTGTGTGAAATATAGCAGAGTCTAGGACTGCTTTTATTGTCCTAGTGTCCCAGAGGTAGCGTTCCACGGTCACAATTATAAGATCGTGGGTTCAAATCCTGGTGGGGTGAGATGTTGATTATATGTAGAAGTCCGTGTGCTTTATTGGGCTAATGAAATATATATGGATCCACGTGTGTCGAAGCCGGATTTGGAAAAACGTTACTCTGATCACCTAAGCGGCACGGGTTGTCCCCATTAGAGGTTCATGGCGCCATAAGGTCGTTGAACAGGCTTTATGTGAAATATAGTAGAGTCTAGGACTGCTTTTATTGTCCTGGTGGCCCAGAGGTAGCGTTCCCCTTTCACAATTATAAGATCGTGGGTTTAAATCTTGGTGGGGTGAGGCGTTGTTTATATGCAGAAGTCTGCGTGCTTTATTGGGCTAATGAAATATATATGGATCCTCGGGTTTCAAAGCCGCATTTGGTTAAACGTTACTCTGATCACCTAAGCGGCACGGGTGGTCCCCATTAGAGGTTAATGGCGCCATAAGGTCGTTGAACAGGCTTTGTGTGAAATATAGTAGAGTCTAGGACTGCTTTTATTGTCCTGGTTGCCAAGAGGTAGCGTTCCCCGGTGACAATTATAAGATCGTGGTTTCAAATCCTGGTGGGGTGAGGTGTTGATTATATGTAGAAGTCTGGGTACTTTATTGGGCTAAGGAAATATATATGGATCCTCGTGTTTCGAGCCGGATTTGGTAAAACGTTGCTCTGATCACCTAAGCGGGACGTGTGGTCCCTATTAGAGGTTCATGGCGCCATAAGGTCGTTGAACAGGCTTTGTGTGAAATATAGTAGAGTCTAGGACTGCTTTTATTGTCCTGGTTGCCAAGAGGTAGCGTTCCCCGGTGACAATTATAAGATCGTGGTTTCAAATCCTGGTGGGGTGAGGTGTTGATTATATGTAGAAGTCCGCGTGCTTTATTGGGCTAATGAAATATATATGGACTCTCGTGTTTTGAAGCACGTGCAATGGTAAACAAATATAATTATTAGAGTTCAGACTATTAGCTCGTTAGACAGGCTTTAATATGAAATATAGCAGAGTCTAGGACTGGCTTTTGATAATCCTGTTGGCGCAGAGGTAGCATACACCGGTCCTGATATAAGATCATTGAGTCTGAATCCTGGTGGGTGAGGTGTTGATTATATCTTAGAAGTCGGGTACTTTATTGGGCTAATAGAGTATATATGGATCTCGTGTTTAGGGCTTGGATTTTGGAAAAACGTTCGCTCTATCACCTACTTGGCTGGTGATACTTGCTTGGAGATGTTTTTATTGTCCTGGTGGCCCCAGTAACGTTCCCCTTTGTGATTATAAGATCATGGGTTTAAATCCTGGTGGGGTGAGGTGTTGATTATATGTAGAAGTCCGCGTGCTTTATTGGGCTAATGAAATATATATGGATTCTCCTGTTTCGAAGCCGCATTAGGTAACACGTTACTCCGATCACATAAGTGGCACGGGTGGTCCCCATTAGAGGTTCATGACGCCATAAGCTCGTTGAACAGGCTTTGTGTGAAATATAGCAGAGTCTAGGACTTCTTTTATTGTCCTGGTTGCCCAGAGGTAGCGTTCCCCGGTCACAATTATAAGATCGTGGCTTCAAATCC
>NW_024742642.1:0-43724 GCF_018991925.1 Homarus americanus
CCCACACACCCCTCTTTTCTCCCTCAGGTACCCCCTGCTACTGTCCTGCACCCTGCTGCTGTCGTGACCCTGCTGCTGTCATGCACCCTGCTGCTGTCATGGACACTCTTCCTAACGCAGCCCTTGCTCCTGACCCAGGCCCACACACCCCACCAGGCGCATCTGAGGACTCTGTACCTGTCGCGAGGGAAGCACAGCATTCATCGCCTCCACAACCCTCCTTCTCTCCTTTCTCCCACAGATCTCGAAAATCTAGACAAAGTTGCCCCCCCCCCCCTAGCGGCCGGCTTTTCCACGCCCTCGCCTTTATGTCCCACATGTGGCATGCACCGCCCGTTCTGCCTCACATGTGGCACGCAACTCTGCCTACTTCCAGCCTCCCGCCGTGCCCGGAGGGGAAGGGGAGTATTGTAGTGGATTCCTCCCCTACAAGCACCGAACCTTCTCGAATTCCTCAGCCTACGCCTCCAGCGTCGCCCACAGAGCGGGGGTCAACTATCTACCCACGCCTACCCCTGCCTTATAAGGCCTGACACCGCTGTGACCACCCTCTTTTTCTATCCAGTGCCACCAGCAAGCAACACCTCCTCCTCCGCGCCAGCCATGCGGCTGCCGCTCCCGCCAGCGACCTTGGCGTCCCTCAAGCCGCGTGTCCCTCCTCTGGGCACCCTCACCACACAGCTCTTTCTACTCAATGCTTATTACCATGCTACCTACCCAGCAACAAGCTGCATTGTACATCCAATACAATATGTATACAGTAAGCACATTGTGAGTTTCCTTTCTCCATCCCATCCTGAGTGTGAACCAATATCTCATACCCCCACAACCTCACCTCTTCACATGATTATGTGACCTACTGAGCTGAGTGACCTTACGAGTTACTACCTTAGTTGTTAGTTCTCATATTTGAGTTGTTCAGGCTGAACGTGTCAGAGCTTACAAAGCCATCTGTTACTTTCTGAAAATCTGAGTGCTAGTTTTCAAAATGTCCACTAGTAAATGGAAAGGGTCCTACGACAGTGGTAGAAAATATAACAAATCATTGGAAGAAAAATACGTCTGGGTTAGTATAGCCAGTGATGGAAGTGAAAATGCTCCAGTTCCAAGGAAAATGTTGCAGAGATTTCAAAGTAACACCACACATGATGGAGCTATTCAACTCTGCAAACATGTACGAGAAGGAAGAACCAGGGGGCGATGACGAACTAGACGTTTTTGCATACGTCAACTGGTGTTATCAAGTTCTGCACCAGTCGGTGCAGCGAAGAATGACAAAAATGATTCCGGGACTTAGAAACCTTCCATATCAGGATAGGTTAAAGAAACTCAACTTGCTTTCCCTAGAAAGACGAAGAGTGTGGGGAGATATGATAAAAGTATTTAAGTGGGTGAAAGGAATCAATAAAGGGGATATCTGACCAGGATAGGACTCGGAGCAACGGATTCAAGTTGGATAAGTTTAGGTTTAGGAGGCAGATAGGAAGAAACTGGTTCACAAATAGGGTAGTGGACGAGTGGAACAAGCTTAGCAACTTTGTAGTAAGTGCGGGAACTCTGGAAAGTTTCAAAAGGAGGCTAGATAGATTCATGGATGATAGAGAGTGGTAGTAACTCTCGACAGGAGCTGCCATGCACAGGCCAACTGGCCTATTGCAGACTCCATATTTTCTTATGTTCTTATTGTAGGTTATGTATCTAAGCTACTGTGCCGAGTAGCAACCTTGTATATAAGCTACTGTGCCGAGAGGCATCTGTGTATATAATTACGTGGCAACACTGCACGTGTTATGTGGCAGCATTGCCCCGAGGCTGCCATATGGCAAGGCAGTCTCAGTCTGACTCCGTGGGCCGTGCATGGCGCACGCTAGTTACCACTTGTATTTCTCCTATCCTTTAATAAACGGACTTCAGTGTTACCCGGTGTTTCCCTACCCATCACTGCATTCTTCAGGGAACACTTGGAACCTTCACTTATGATCTTTTTTATTATCATGCTCCAGCACCATTTGAGATTAAGGTATATCTTCACTGTAGATTACAGATATTATGTTTCTGTAATTATTGGCTCTCAATTCTAAGTGAAATTCTGGTTTTATTGCGACATTTTAAGTTTATATCGTGGGGACACTTTTATTTTGTGTGGATTGCAAAAATAGCCTTGAATCGGCTGCTTGTCCAATTAACCAGTCCGTTCACACATATTTATATTTGGGTTTTAAGTAACGAAACCCAAACGGTAGTTCCTTTGTTTTATTATAAAAGGTTGTATATATAATTCCTGAGTGTATATCAACCGTAAGTCTCACTGTCTAGGAGTGAATGAGAAAGGGACGGCGTTTATGTATGATAAATGTTAGGTCACGTCCTTACGATATGAGTTGTGGTGAGCTACTGAAGCTTAGGGGCATCGCAGTGCGTGCTTACAGAAATGCTGAGCTATGGGTCTCGCCCTCTTGGGTAAGTTGCCCGCTCACGTGTCCATCTCATGTCTTACTCATAGACAGTGGAAAGTTACAGGGTGGTGAATCTGAATTTAATATCAGATGTATTGACCCATTTATATAATACGTTCTGTTGATGAGACAGGGGCCTATTACATCGCTCGGTCACCTACCAGCCGAGCTCCATGAGGCCTAAATAACTCACAGAGTACAGTACATCCTAGACAACCCTAACCATGTTATAAACAGATATGTAGACACTAAGCTGGGGATATTACTGTAGGGGTATTCTCTACTACAGGGGACCTAGACTTTAGTGTTGTACGGGTTAGTATGTTATGAACAATGTTGAATTTGGATGATACTGCCCGGTAATAACAGAACAGGAACATTATTGCCCGAATTAACAGAATAGAGGGATTCGTAAGACTTGGTAGTGCAAATTCCCGTGACAGATAAAATGGCAAGTTATTATTCAAATCAGCAAAATGTGTCTCGTTCAAGAAAGCTAACACTTTTAATTTCTCTGATACTATTTGAATATCCTTGATAGTGAAATTCATTATAGGAAGTGGAATTAAAGCAGACTTGAGTTTTTGATTTAACGCAAAATGCTGATGAGTAGGCAAGGTCCGTAATGTACTACAAGTGATTTCACAGTAATCAGGAGCCTTGTAATGCCCTTTCACAACTAGCTGCTTAACACCATTTTGGCATTTTAAAATTACAGTAGTGAGATTTGGAAAGAACAAATACTGCACATTGTGATGGTGAGCGTGGAACACAGTCTTTAGACTAACTGGCCTATAACTGCATTGCGCTAACGCTGTGCGTACATTTGGTTGTATGACTGCCAATTCACATATTCCCTCTGCAGCAGGAATAAATGCAAACATGTAGGCTGGACATACGTGTAGGTGTAGATAAGACGACTTACACCGTGACAGTACCTCAGAATCCTCTATTGATAACAATGAATATTCTTCATCTACTAAGAAAAATTCTTTAGGCCTATCTAGGGTATACAGTGTGTCGTTCACAAACTAGGGGAAGGGTTCTAAATGCCATGCATTAAACTCATGTTGCCCTCGCATAGGAATGTGGATCAGAATTGCATTGTGCATGAGGGTTGACTCCAACAGTGGGTAATGATGTTGAACCTCATTGTCATTGAAAATCGGAGTTAAATGATACTGCAACTTGGCTATTTTTAAAGCTTCAAGAAGCGTCTGCACAGGCACAAGCTTCGCGTCCACACGTCCTATCCCGGCATCTACAATGCTGTCTATTAGTTCATTTTTAGAGGTTACAATTTTATGAACTGAAATTTCAGCAGCATGCAAATATTCTGTGAAGTAAAGGAGCCATTCTAACGTCGGGATTGCTTTCTGTAACCTAGTAACAATCCTCGAAACTTGGTTAGACTCCATTATGATTGCATTAACCTTTGATTCTAGAGCAGTAATCGCGTGAAAGGTTTGAGAAATAACACGATTCTGTTGAGATACAGCTTGAACGACAACGTTCATGAAACTATTGTCGAATTCATCGAAGCTGTGCTGAGACCATGAAGAATGTCCAATGCTGATTGTAGTTGGCCGTCGACGTTTTCCATCTGACGCGAAAGTACGAGTTAACTTCTACTCGCAGAACGTAGTTTCATACAATAGTCATTTGGGACATTTTGCTTCTGAACAGTCTGTAAGGATGTATCTATCACATTATCATCAACTTGAGGTAAGACATTTATCTGGGTCTTCTTCAGACGATCCGCGTGCACGACATCTGCGATCTGTGCATTAGGCTTCCATATTTTGAATTTGTTGCCTGCTTCTTTTGAGATTATGCGGAATGGACCAGAAAATTTTGCCGAAAGTTTGGAGTTCCTTTCAGGTACCTGTAACATAACAGCGTCCCCACGTTCAGTGCGATAGGTCTAGCATGTTTATGCTGTTTGATGATCATTTCGGCGCGTGACGCCGCTAGCTGTGATCGTACTTGGTTATGAATTTCTGTAAAGACATGAATTTGTTTTGCCGCAAAATCATCCGTATTATATACCGGGTATGGCAACCTCTGTAAGGATGTCGTAAGGCAGACGTTTATCTGTGCCATAGACAATATAGTAGGGTGTGTTGCCCTTAGAGCTATTAACTGACCCATTTATCGACGCTGCAACCTGCGGTAACCAATCCTCCCATGCGTATTGAAAACCACTAACGATTGGACGCAGTATTTCTAGGATTTTACGATTGGTTCTTTCAACAAGGCCATTAGCCTGTGGATGATAAGCTGTCACAAAAGTTTGTTTAATTCCATATTGTGCACATATATGCTCTATTAGCTCATTCTTGAACTCTGTTCCATTGTCAGAGAGTAGAACTTTAGGCGTAGTATATGGACATATGAGATTCATCACTAATGCATAGGCTACTGCTTCGGCCGTTTTGCTTTTTAGTGGGACCAAGACCACGAACCTGGAAAAATGATCCACACACACTAAGACGTATCCTGATCCCTGATAACTCATTGGGAGTTGTAACACATCAACAGCGACTGTGTCAAACGGACGGTCTGGTGTAGGATATTGTAGAATCGGGGCAGGTGATCCTGTTGATCTTTTATGTTGAGCACATGCCAAACAATTAGCTATGTGTAATTCTATGTCTTTCTTCATAGTGTTCCAGAAATACTTCTATCGTAAATCCGCTAAGCATTTATCACGACCTTGGTGACCTGCTTGTGGGACATCGTGGAACAGTGTCATTACTGCTTTGCGCAACGTGTCAGGTACGACTATTTGAGACACATTACCCTCAGGAGATTTTCTCGTCCTATTGAGTATGTTATGTCGTAATTCAAACTGACTTAAGGGAAGAAACAACTTGGGGAGTTTAACATCCTCGCCCGATTCGAGAGCAAAAATAACAGCTGACCAATATGGGTCGCGTCGTTGCTCATCTTCCAGCTGCGAAAGAGTGAATGCTGATACAGGCATTACTGGTGCTATATTTCTTGACAGAGCGTCGGCGACAACATTCGCCCTCCCAGGTAAATACCTAAATTCGGGGTCAAACTCTTGAATTGTCAGATACCAGCGTGCTAATCTGCCTGATAAGTTTCTGCCATGGAACAGTTCGGTGACTGCCGCATGATCAGTAAAAACAGTTATCTTGTAGCCAAAGATAATGTCCTTGAACTTCTTAAGTGCCCACACAACGGCTAACGTTTCTAAATGCGTCGCCGAATAACGTGTTTCAGCATCGATTAGTTTGCGACTTGCAAATGCTATCACTCTAAACTTCCCACGCGTGTCCTCTTGCATGAGCACTGCTCCGACTCCAATTCCGGGAGCGTCAGTACAGAGAGTGAAAGGTTGAGTGTAGTCTGGGAATGCTAGAACCGGGGCATTGGTTAGCGCTGTCTTCAATGCCGTAATACTTTCCTCGTGTTCAGCATCCTATATAAACACTGCATCTTTTTTGAGCAACCTCGTTCGGGGCGATGCTAATGTTGCATAGTCCTTGATAAAGGAACGATAATAACCAGATAATCCGAGAAGGCTACGCACATGATCATTTGAGGTAGGACGCGGGAACTGAGATACAGCTTTGACTTTATCATTAACTGTGTGTATGCCCTCACCGTCGACTACATGACCAAGGAAATGGATTCTGGATTTTAAAAACTCGCACTTTGAGAGTTTTATTTTGAGTCCTGCTGTGGAAAGTTTGGCCAAAACTTCACGCAGTTTTATCAGATGGGAATCGACGTCCTTACTGACTACTATTAGATCATCCAAATAAGCGCAGACTGTGTTACCAATTAGTCCGGCAAACAGGGTGTTGATCATTCTTTGAAATGTTTGTGGGGCATTTCTGAGACCAATGCCATTCGTAGAAACTCAAAGTGGCCTAGAGGCGTGCTAAATGCCGTGATTTCTCGTGATTTTTCATCGAGTGGTATTTGCCAATACCCACTAAGCAAATCTAAGTTGCTAAATACCGCATTATCCTTGCCTAAGGATTGCAATATGTCACTCAAGATAGGCATTGGGTACCTATCAGGGATTGTTTGATCATTTACGCGCCTGAAATCTATGACAGGGCGCCATCCACCATCCTTTTTCGGGACGAGGAATAATGGGCTGTTAAAGGGGGATTTTGAGTGTCTAATGACATTCTCATCTAACATACCCTGTACCATATCTTGCACTACAGCGCGCTGGCTATGAGGTAGTCTATAAGCTGGTACGTAAATAGGGTTGGTTCCTTCCTTTAACGCTATATGATGGGATGTTAAATCTGTCTGACCTAGCGTTTCCCCTGGCAAGGCTACTATTTCTGTAGTCGGCAAGCAGCTCTAACAGGCGTGTCTTGCCCTGAGGATGATCGATCACCTTAACATGTGGCGCTATTTGATCTATCCTGGCCAGTCGAGTCTGTTGGCAATTCCCAACAATACCTCGAATTAGGAATTTATTTGGTTGCACTTCGACATTGTTGTGATATCTAGAAAATCACACACATAACATCCTTTCTTTAATTTCTTGATAATGTGAAATTGCTGCCGCAATCCCGTAGACTTGTGTGTGTGTGTCCCACAGTAGACACAGCTGATTCCAAGGTCCGGTGATTGGGTCAATACTCACAAAAAAAATCCTGAGTACAGCAAACCGCCGCTAATGGTCACACAACGTCATCCACAACACCATACCTCAGAATGCAGAGACCATCTCTCAGACCGGATGTGTCATCATCACTAGGGTGGGTGCTGGGTGCTGGTAACTGGGAGTTGTTCACGCCATACGAAAGAATTTTGTTGACAGGATGTTGATTGATGAGTAGTCTCAACAACTGCAGTCATGTCCTGTCACACCCTGGGCAGTGAACGAATCATTTGCAGAAACTAATGTTCACTTCAGCTCACAGGATTGTTGCGTTGGTGAATTCCTCATTCTGGTAATGGAGAGTACTCTTCAAAATTGCAGGTACTATCTTCCAACTCTTGCTGCTGTAATCACGCTGGGAAGGTGTGTGGTTGAGGTCGAGAGATATCTCTGACGCATGATCCGCCTTCCTCTTAATAGGATTGGTAGACAACACTTTCGTCCTAGCGGTGAGCATAGGTTCAGAATGACTCATTGCTGTGTAGGAAACACCTTTAAACGTAACACTATTATTACGTGGATGAACATCTATCATGTTCTTTCGAAGAGTTGGTAGACCAAGTAACCCGTCAGCTGGCAAATTGAACTGCTGAACTATATAAAAGTCCGCGTAGAAGGGCGTACCACGTCATGAGAATCTGAGTGGTAACGTCACCATTCCTTTGATGCTCAGCTGAGTACCTGAAACTCCTTCGAGCTCAGCGTTACTAGGCCTCCATTTGAATTTGCGGTGAGGGAATTTACGTTGTAACTCGTGATATGATGTCAAGGCCAATACATTAGCCCAAGCACCTGTGTCTATATCAAGAGCCAATCTGGTATTATCCACTCTCACCGGCACTGACAACACTTCCACTTTGCTAAGCGCCGCTATTAATGAGGCCGCTATAGAAGTGCTGTGAGGAGGGGCGGGAATTACCCTATCTATCCCTCTCCTTGCTGTAGTGTGCGCTGGTCTTCCCCCGATGACTTGTCCTGGGGACGTTTCTGCTTGCGCCTATACGACACCTCCTTTTCACTTAGGTCCACTCCCCTAGCCTTTATTAGTATATCGCACTCATGTGAACTATGAGATGTCGATTTGTGAAGAGCGCACCATTTGCGCGCTGTCTGGGTAGGAGGAGGAGGTGCTGCTTTGGCTCCCTCTCTGTTTGACCTTGAGAATGGCTTTGCACCGGGTGTGGCCTTAAAATTAGCACTATTACCTCGGAGCTGAAAACAATCTTCCATTACGTGGCCATGTTTATTACAATGTGCGCATCGTAACGATGTTTTCTGTTTATATGTTAGGCGGGGAGGAGCGATCGGAGCTAAGTGTGTCGCATAAGGAGTCTGAGAGTGAGGCATCTGTGGCATCTGAGACGGCTGGGGTTGTGGTGACGTCACTGAGGGTTGCGCCAGTAAGGGGCCCGTAGCCTGGGGACAGAGCTTATTTGCGTATTCCACCATATCCAAGGGTGGTTCATACTGTACTTCCTGTGCCCGGCTATATAAGGGAACACGGATGGAAAGAAGAAAACTTATTAGTTCTAACAATGTTTCCACATTGTCCGGTGGCATATCACCCCGTGAGTTGTACCAGCCTGATGACCGGAAGGTCGCTTGCATGTCCTGGCGAACCTCGCCCGCGATGTCAACAGCGTCAACGGGTGTTTCGTTTCGTATACCTGGAATACAGCGATCCAACCATCTGAAGATCCATTGCAGTTGGCCCAGCTGTGACCTACCCCCAAAAATCCCAATTAGCGTTCGCTTGAACTTTTCATAGTCAGGGCTTTGTAAACCAAACGCATTTAAACGACTGCCTGCATAGGAACCCTGCGTTATATGGGAACGTACATATGCTTTCTTTTCTTCGTCAGTCGTTATGTGACTATTGCGCATGCTATCTTCACATGCATGAATAAAATGTGCGACCCTATAATCGTCTTGTCCCGTGAAATTTCGAACATAATCACCGCGCTGCATGATATTAATAACATTATCAGCTTTAGGCGTGGTAGTAGTACTGGTGTGAGGTTTAGACGAAGCCATTTTAGTGTTATTAAGCAAGTTAGTATTCTTACTCTTAACAGAAGGCTGGGTTAATAATGTTGTTACCGATTTAGCAACAGACACACTATCACCTGTAACAGGGGTAACTGCTTTAGTATACTTAGGTGAGGTACTATAGTGATTACCAGACCGTAGGGTACGACGGTTTAAGTCGTCAAATGCTTCGTCAATAACTTTCTCACTACTTCCTACCGACTCATTTAACTGTGTTCCATACTCAAAATCTATGTCAGTCTGGGCTTGATCATTGATGAGTTGGTTATCAGCAAACAGTTGTGCTAGGCGTTCGATTTCATCTACATTAGACATGGGAAACTTAGAAATTATCTATTAGCCCCCTTGGGTCAATGAATACTTAACAGTAAGTAGATCACTTGCCTCTCATTTACAAGACAAATGAATATGGATTGTAGTTAATTTTTAAACTATCAATAAGAAGACAGACACTTACAAACTACTGTAAATTATAGGATTTCAATACATTAATCTTACATTCGACACTTTATCATTGAAATAATCCTATCCGACGACCTTATCGGTGTGAAGATATCTCTCGAACGTGTTCATGTGTGTAGAACTATGTAATTTAAATACCTATTTATACAGAGTAGTACGTCTGTATAGAAAATGTGATCCTTCAAGAGTTCTGAGTGGAGTGGTGGATGGAGTGTGGGCGAGGCCTCTTCCTAGGATGCGTGCGCTGCTGCTGGTTTCCTTGGCAACGAGAGATGCTTCTGCTTTGGTAAGAGACGAGTCCACTTGAATACCTGTAGGTGAGTTCCTCCTCCGGCGATCAGAAAACTGATGATTGGTTATCACACTGGTCGTGCTGGTTCGCTGGCGAAAACTGCCGTGTGCCAATTCTTCACAGTCCACGTATATATGGAGATCTGTATGATGATACCGGAATTCGTAATTCGCGCTGACGACACAACAATACTGCTCAGCTGCTAGTGAAATACCAATTGAATTCCAGGCTACGAAACTGTTTTTCAACACTGCAACTCTGTAATGTCTAGGGAATGCTGAGTGGAGTCTATCTCAACCGGCTCAATCTGGATATGTACCAACAGGCTGTAATATTTGTATATTACGAATTCTGCACGTATTTGTATGTGACAGAGATAAGGAGCGCTCACTACATATCGTCTCAATACGGGATATAGTTTTAAACACTCGGATTATGTAACGCGTCACTGCTGTGTGGTTTCTTGTTTTTCACAAGACACAGACAGGATGATACGACTACCAGTTTGAAGAATCCGTATCCCACCGCTGCCACCTATATGAATCGGCTGCTTGTCCAATTAACCAGTCCGTTCACACATATTTATATTTGGGTTTTAAGTAACGAAACCCAAACGGTAGTTCCTTTGTTTTATTATAAAAGGTTGTATATATAATTCCTGAGTGTATATCAACCGTAAGTCTCACTGTCTAGGAGTGAATGAGAAAGGGACGGCGTTTATGTATGATAAACGTTAGGTCACGTCCTTACGATATGAGTTGTGGTGAGCTACTGAAGCTTAGGGGCATCGCAGTGCGTGCTTACAGAAATGCTGAGCTATGGGTCTCGCCCTCTTGGGTAAGTTGCCCGCTCACGTGTCCATCTCATGTCTTACTCATAGACAGTGGAAAGTTACAGGGTGGTGAATCTGAATATAATATCAGATGTATTGACCCATTTATATAATACGTTCTGTTGATGAGACAGGGGCCTATTACATCCTTGTGCTTCCCATTCAAAAAGATTTGGCCGTGAGATGGCGCGAGTCTTGGCCGTGAAGAATGTCGTACATCTGGCAACCATGGAGATAATTGAATTTCCGTTAAACTCGAGCTATAAATACGTTTTGTGTTTACATTTCAGACAATTATCTAACTTTTTTAATATAAGACTGACAACACTTTGTATGTTTTCATCGGATTCTCTGATGTTGATATATCAATATAGAATGACTTTAATTACCAACGGCCGCCGCGTAAGAACACTGTACATAATTATGATCTACATCTGGTAAACAGATGTACACAGCACACAATCTCTTCACACGAAATACTCAACATATAAGATACAGGATGCCTTCAACATATACTCAACACATCTAGACTCTTTACTATCACGGTAGTTGTACATAATCGATTGTACAATAAATTCATTCACCCACAATATGAATTTCCTTGAACATCCTGAGTTAATTAAAAAATACCCGAGGAAGACTGAGACATACTGAAGTGAATAGAGAACGGAAGTCTTTACTGGGGGACTAAAATGGTTCACATGTTTTGTGGGCGCTGTAGCATAATAGGAATAATTAAATGTTCAACGGACTAACTGCACAAACGTGACCATGAAATTGGTTGGCTGTGTGTACCACCTATCCAGGTTGTGACAGACGGCTAACCAGTTCACGGCTACCAAGAGCGGTCCATTGTCCCCCTCCCTGTACTCTTGGGACTTCATACATTTTCACTTTCTGCACCAAGACTTGTCTCTGGATAGAACAGGGTTTCGGGAAGACAGTGCTATAAATATCACCATTTCCACTATACAATAGTGGTGGACAGCGGGTTACTACACTGGACGCCTTAATTGGTCTTTAATAGTGGTTGTATTCATCACCTTGTATAACACCATCATACTTTGGCTTAAAAACAATTACAGAAAGTATATTACACTCATATATGGATAGTTATGTTGTTTGTGTCACTTTTGTTACATATGTTTATCGTTTTGGGATACATTTTGTGGTAAGGAACACGATATATAGACATGTAAGACTGGCACAACACTATCAAAAATATTTCTAACTCCTCCTATGAAAATTTAAACAAATATATGTTGTATATACTGTATTCATAATGTAAACTATATAAGTACAGCATAAAATAAATGTACTGCCTCTGCTTTTATATACATGCAACATTCCTGAATAAGAGGTAGTCACTGTTAGAGTCATATGTAGCTACTTTGTCATGAAGTTTACCACATTATACATTTGGTATTACATCTATATACATAACCTGTAATTAAAACTAATAATGATGACTCTGTGGTAAGATGAAGTAACATTCTTACAGAGCTTGTATGAAGGATTACATCTATGGAGTGTTATTGAATAACTCTGTGGTAAGATGAAGTAACATTCTCACAGAGCTTGTATGAAGGATTACATCTATGGAGTGTTGTTGTATAACTCTGTGGTAAGAAGAAGTAACATTCTCACAGAGCTTGTATGAAGGATTACATCTATGGAGTGTTGTTGTATAACTCTGTGGTAAGATGAAGTAACATTCTCACAGAGCTTGTATGAAGGATTACATCTATGGGGTGTTGTTGTATAACTCTGTGGTTAGGTGAAGTAACATTCTCACAGAGCTTGTATGAAGGATTACATCTATGGAGTGTTGTTGTATAACTCTGTGATAAGATGAAGTAACATTCTCACAGAGCTTGTATGAATGATTACATCTATGGGGTGTTGTTGTATAACTCTGTGGTAAGATGAAGTAACATTCTCACAGAGCTTGTATGAAGGATTACATCTATGGAGTGTTGTTGTATAACTCTGTGATAAGATGAAGTAACATTCTCACAGCGCTTGTATGAAGGATTACATCTATGGAGTGTTGTTGTATAACTCTGTGGTAAGATGAAGTAACATTCTCACAGACCTTGTATGAAGGATTACATATATGGAGTGTTGTTGTATAACTCTGTGGTAAGATAAAGTAACATTCTTACAGAGCTTGTATGAAAGATTACATCTATGAAGTGTTGTTGTTAACTCTGTGATAAGATGAAGTAACATTCTCACAGAGCTTGTATGAAGGATTACATCTATGGAGTGTTGTTGTTAACTTTGTGGTAAGATGAAGTAACATTCTCACAGAGCTTATATGAAGGATTACATCTATATGAGATGTTGATGTACAACTCTGTGGTAAGATGAAGTAACATTCTCACAGCTTGTATGAAGGATTACATCTATGGAGTGTTGTTGTATAACTCTGTGATAAGATGAAGCAACATTCTCACAGAGCTTGTATGAAGGATTACATCTCTGGAGTGTTGTTGTTAACTCTTTGGTAAGATGAAGTAACATTCTCACAGAGCTTGTATGAAGGATTACATCTATGGAGTGTTGTTGCTAACTTTGTGGTAAGATGAAGTAACATTCTCACAGAGCTTGTATGAAGGATTACATCTATGGGGTGTTGTTGTATAACTCTGTGGTAAGATGAAGTAACATTCTCACAGAGCTTGTATGAAGGATTACATCTATGGAGTGTTGTTGTATAACTCTGCGGTAAGATGAAGTAACATTCTCACAAAGCTTATATGAAGGATTACCTCTATATGAGGTGTTGATGTACAACTCTGTGGTAAGATAAAGAAACATTCTCACAGAGCTTGTATGAAGGATTACATCTATGGAGTGTTGTATAACTCTGCGGTAAGATGAAGTAACATTCTCACAGAGCTTATATGAAGGATTACATCTATATGAGGTGTTGATGTACAACTCTGTGGTAAGATAAAGTAACATTCTCACGGAGCTTGTATGAAGGATTACATCTATGGAGTGTTGTTGTATAACTCTGTGATAAGATGAAGTAACATTCTCACAGCGCTTGTATGAAGGATTACATTTATGGGGTGTTGTTGTATAACTCTGTGGTAAGATAAAGAAACATTCTCACAGAGCTTGTATGAAGGATTAAATCTATGGAGTGTTGTTGTATAACTCTGTGATAAGATGAAGTAACATTCTCACAGAGCTTGTATGAAGGATTACATATATGAATTGTTGTTGTTAACTCTGTGATAAGATGAAGTAACATTCTCACAGAGCTTGTATGAAGGATTACTTCTATGGAGTGTTGTTGGTAACTTTGTGGTAAGATGAAGTAACATTCTCACAAAGCTTATATGAAGGATTACATGTATGGAGTGTTGTTGTATAACTCTGCGGCATGATGAAGTAACATTCTCACAGAGCTTATATGAAGGATTACATCTATATGAGGTGTTGATGTACAACTCTGTGGTAAGATGAAGTAACATTCTCACGGAGCTTGTATGAAGGATTACATCTATGGAGTGTTGTTGGATAACTCTGTGATAAGATGAAGTAACATTCTCACAGCGCTTGTATGAAGGATTACATCTATGGGGTGTTGTTGTATAACTCTGTGGTAAGATAAAGAAACATTCTCACA
The DNA here is from genome assembly GCF_018991925.1 of Homarus americanus. NCBI lineage: Eukaryota > Metazoa > Arthropoda > Malacostraca > Decapoda > Nephropidae > Homarus > Homarus americanus. The sequence goes on from NW_024742642.1 coordinate 14,392, forward strand.
GAGATTGTATGAAGGATTACATCTATGGAGTGTTGTTGTATAACTCTGTGATAAGATGAAGTAACATTCTCACAGAGCTTGTATGAAGGATTACATCTATGAATTGTTGTTGTTAACTCTGTGATAAGATGAAGTAACATTCTCACAGAGCTTGTATGAAGGATTACTTCTATGGAGTGTTGTTGTTAACTTTGTGATAAGATGAAGTAACATTCTCACAGAGCTTGTATGAAGGATTACATCTATGGGGTGTTGTTGTATAACTCTGTGGTAAGATGAAGTAACATTCTCACAGAGCTTGTATGAAGGATTACATCTATATGAGGTGTTGATGTACAACTCTGTGGTAAGATGAAATAACATTCTCACAGAGCTTGTATGAAGGATTATATCTATGGAGTGTTGTTGTATAACTCTGTGGTAAGATGAAGTAACATTCTCACAGAGCTTCTATGAAGGATTACATCTATGGGGTGTTGTTGTATAACTCTCTGGTAAGATGAAGTTACATTGTCACAGAGCTTGTATGAAGGATTACATCTATGGATTGTTGTTGTATAACTCTGTGGTAAGATGAAGTAACATTTTCACAGAGCTTGTATGAAGGATTACATCTATGGGGTGTTGTTGTATAACTCTGTGGTAAGATGAAGTAACATTCTCACAGAGCTTGTATGAAGGATTACATATATGGAGTGTTGTTGTATAACTCTGTGGTAAGATGAAGTTACATTGTCACAGAGCTTGTATGAAGGATTACATCTATGGAGTGTTGTTGTATAACTCTGTGGTAAGATGAAGTAACATTCTCACAGAGCTTGTATGAAGGATTACATCTATGGGGTGTTGTTGTATAACTCTGTGGTAAGATGAAGTAACATTCTCACAGAGCTTGTATGAAGGATTACATATATGGATTGTTGTTGTATAACTCTGTGGTAAGATGAAGTAACATTCTCACAGAGCTTGTATGAAGGATTACATCTATGGATTGTTGTTGTATAACTCTGTGGTAAGATGAAGTAACATTCTCACAGAGCTTGTATGAAGGATTACATCTATGGGGTGTTGTTGTATAACTCTGTGGTAAGATGAAGTAACATTCTCACAGAGCTTGTATGAAGGATTACATATATGGAGTGTTGTTGTATAACTCTGTGGTAAGATGAAGTTACATTGTCACAGAGCTTGTATGAAGAATTACATCTATGGAGTGTTGTTGTATAACTCTGTGGTAAGATGAAGTAACATTCTCACAGAGCTTGTATGAAGGATTACATCTATGGGGTGTTGTTGTATAACTCTGTGGTAAGATGAAGTAACATTCTCACAGAGCTTGTATGAAGGATTACATATATGGAGTGTTGTTGTATAACTCTGTGGTAAATAAAGTAACATTCTTACAGAGCTTGTATGAAAGATTACATCTATGAAGTGTTGTTGTTAACTCTCTGATAAGATGAAGTAACATTCTCACAGAGCTTGTATGAAGGATTACATCTATGGAGTGTTGTTGTTAACTTTGTGGTAAGATGAAGTAACATTCTCACAGAGCTTATATGAAGGATTACATCTATATGAGGTGTTGATGTACAACTCTGTGGTAAGATGAAGTAACATTCTCACAGCTTGTATGAAGGATTACATCTACTGTATGGAGTGTTGTTGTATAACTCTGTGATAAGATGAATCAACATTCTCACAGAGCTTGTATGAAGGATTACATCTATGGGGTGTTGTTGTATAACTCTGTGGTAAGATGAAGTAACATTCTCATAGAGCTTGTATGAAGGATTACATATATGGAGTGTTGTTGTATAACTCTGTGATAAGATGAAGTAACATTCTCACAGAGCTTGTATGAAGGATTACATCTATGGAGTGTTGTTGCTAACTTTGTGGTAAGATGAAGTAACATTCCCACAGAGCTTATATGAAGGATTACATCTATATGAGGTGTTGATGTACAACTCTGTGGTAAGATGAAGTAACATTCTCACAGAGCTTGTATGAAGGATTACATCTATGGGGTGTTGTTGAATAACTCTGTGGTAAGATGAAGTAACTTTCTCACAGAGATTGTATGATGGATTACATCTATGGGGTGTGGTTGTATAACTCTGTGGTAAGATAAAGTAACATTCTCACAGAGCTTGTATGAAGGATTACATCTATGGAGTGTTGTTGTATAACTCTGTGATAAGATGAAATAACATTCTCACAGAGCTTGTATGAAGGATTACATCTATGAATTGTTGTTGTTAACTCTGTGATAAGATGAAGTAACATTCTCACAGAGCTTGTATGAAGGATTACTTCTATGGAGTGTTGTTGTTAACTTTGTGGTAAGATGAAGTAACATTCTCACAAAGCTTATATGATGGATTACATCTATATGAGGTGTTGATGTACAACTCTGTGGTAAGATGAGGTAACATTCTCACAGAGCTTGTATGAAGGAGTACATGTATGGAGTGTTCTTGTATAACTCTGTGGTAAGATGAAGTATCTTTCTCACAGAGCTTGTATGAAGGATTACATCTATGGGGTGTTGTTGTATAACTCTGTGGTAAGATAAAGAAACATTCTCACAGAGCTTGTATGAAGGATTACATCTATGGAGTGTTGTTATATAACTCTGTGATAAGATGAAGTAACATTCTCACAGAGCTTGTATGAAGGATTACATCTATGGGGTGTTGTTGTATAACTCTGTGGTAAGATGAAGTAACATTCTCACAGAGCTTGTATGAAGGATTACATTTATATGAGGTGTTGATGTACAACTCTGTGGTAAGATGAAATAACATTCTCACAGAGCTTGTATGAAGGATTATATCTATGGAGTGTTGTTGTATAACTCTGTGGTAAGATGAAGTAACATTCTCACAGAGCTTATATGAAGGATTACATCTATGGGGTGTTGTTGTATAACTCTGTGGTAAGATGAAGTTACATTGTCACAGAGCTTGTATGAAGGATCACATCTATGGAGTGTTGTTGTATAACTCTGTGGTAAGATGAAGTAACATTCTCACAGAGCTTGTATGAAGGATTACGTCTATGGGGTGTTGTTGTATAACTCTGTGGTAAGATGAAGTAACATTCTCACAGAGCTTGTATGAAGGATTACATATATGGAGTGTTGTTGTATAACTCTGTGGTAAGATAAAGTAACATTCTTACAGAGCTTGTATGAAGGATTACATCTATGGAGTGTTGTTGTTAACTCTGTGGTAAGATGAAGTAACATTCTCACAGAGCTTGTATGAAGGATTACATCTATGGAGTGTTGTTGTATAACTCTGTGATAAGATGAAGTAACATTCTCACAGAGCTTGTATGAAGGATTACATCTCTGGAGTGTTGTTGTTAACTCTTTGGAAAGATGAAGTAACATTCTCATAGAGCTTGTATGAAGGATTACATCTATGGAGTGTTGTATAACTCTGTGGTAAGACGAAGTAACATTCTCACAGAGTTTATATGAAGGATTACATCTATATGAGGTGTTGATGTACAACTCTGTGGTAAGATGAAGTAACATTCTCACGGAGCTTGTATGAAGGATTACATCTATGGAGTGTTGTTGTATAACTCTGTGATAAGATGAAGTAACATTCTCACAGCGCTTGTATGAAGGATTACATCTATGGGGTGTTGTTGTATAAATCTGTGGTAAGATAAAGAAACATTCTCACAGAGCTTGTATGAAGGATTACATTTATGGAGTGTTGTTGTATAACTGGGTGATAAGATGAAGTAACATTCTCACAGAGCTTGTATGAAGGGTTACATCTATGGGTGTTGTTGTTAAAATTCTGTGACAGATGAAGTAACATTCTCACAGAGCTTGTATGAAGGATTACACAGTGCGTTGTTGTTAACCTGTGATGAGATGAAGTAACATTCCCACAGAGCTGTATGAAGGATTACATCTAGAAGTGTTGTTGTATAACTCTGTGGTAAGTAAGATGAAGTAACATTCTCACAGAGCTTGTATGAAGGATTACTTCTATGGAGTGTTGTTGCATAACCCTGTGGTAAGATGAATTATCATTCTCACATAGCTTGTAAGAAGGATTACTTCTTTGGGGTGTTGTTGTTAACTCTGTGGTAAGATGAAGTAACATTCTCTGAGAGCTTGTATGAAGGATTACATCTATGGAGTGTTGTTATATAACTCTGTTGTAAGTTGAAGTAACATTCTCACAGTGCTTGTATTTAGGATTACATCAATGGAGTGTTGTTGTATAACTCTGGTAAGATGAAGTAACATTCTCGCAGAGCTTGTATGAAGGATTACATCTATGGAGTGTTGTTGTATAACTCTGTGGTAAGATGAAGTAACATTCTCACAGAGCTTATATGAATGATTACATCTATGGAGTGTTGTTGTATAAGTCTGTGGTAAGATGAAGTATCATTCTCACAGAGCTTGTATGAAAGATTACATCTATGAGGTGTTGTTGTATAGCTCAATGGTAAGATGAAGTTACATTCTCACAGAGCATGTATGAAGGATTACATCTTTGGGGTGTTGTTGGGCAATCCTCTGTGGTAAGATGAAGTAACATTTTCTAAGAAAGAGTCAGGCGAAGGATTACACCTGCGGAGTGTTGTTGTATAACCTTGTGGTGGGTGACAGCCAAACATTCTCACATAGCTTGTAAGGAATAGGATTACATCTAGTTGGGTGTTGCTGCAACCTGTGTAAGATGAATTAACATCTCAGAGCCAGGCGAAGGGATTACTTCTATGGAGTGTTGTTGCATAACACTGTGGTAAGATGAAGTATCATTCTCACATAGCTTGTAAGAAGGATTACTTCTTTGGGGTGTTGTTGTTAACTCTGTGGTAAGATGAAGTAACATTCTCTGAGAGCTTGTATGAAGGATTACATCTATGGAGTGTTGTTATATAACTCTGTTGTAAGTTGAAGTAACATTCTCACAGTGCTTGTATGAAGGATTACATCAATGGAGTGTTGTTGTATAACTCTGGTAAGATGAAGTAACATTCTCGCAGAGCTTGTATGAAAGATTACATCTATGGAGTGTTGTTGTATAACTCTGTCGTAAGTTGAGGTAACATTCTCACAGAGCTGGTATGAAGGGTTACATGTATGGAGTGTTGTTGTTAACTCTGTCGCAAGATGAAGTAACATTCTCGCAGAGCTTGTAAGAAGGATTACATCTATTGGGTGTTGTTGTATAACTCTGTGGTAAGATGAATTAACATTCTCACATAGCTTGTATGAAGGATTACATCTATGGGGTGTTGTTGTATAACGCTATGATAAGATGACGTAACATTCTCACAGAGCTTGTAAGAAGGATTACATCTATAGGGTGTTGTTGTTAACTCTGTGATAAGATGAAGTAACATTCTCACAGAGCTTGTATGAAGGATTACATCTATGGAGTGTTGTTGTATAACTCTGTGGTAAGATGAAGTAACATTCTCACAGAGCTTATATGAATGATTACATCTATGGAGTGTTGTTGTATAAGTCTGTGGTAAGATGAAGTATCATTCTCACAGAGCTTGTATGAAAGATTTCATCTATGAGGTGTTGTTGTATAGCTCAATGGTAAGATGAAGTAACATTCTCATAGAGCATGTATGAAGGATTACATCTATGGAGTGTTGTTGTGTAACTCTGTGGTAAGATGAATTAACATTTTCACAGAGCTTGTATGAAGGATTTCTTCTATGGAGTGTTGTTGTATAACTCTATCGTAAGATGAAGTATCATTCCCTCACAGAGCTTTGGTATAGACAGATTGTTGACTATGAGGTAAGTTATACAACCTTGGTAAGATGAAGTAACATTCTCACAGAGCTTGTAAGAAGGATTATATCTATGGGGGTGTTGTTTGCATAGCCATGGTGTTATTATAGTAACATTCTCACAAAGCGTGTAAGAAGGATTACATCTATGGAGTGTTGTTGTATACAACTTTAAAAGATGAAGTAACATTCTCACAGAGCTTGTATGAAGGATTACATCTATGGCGTGTTGTTGTATAACTCTGGTAAGATGAAGTAACATTCTCGCAGAGCTTGTATGAAGGATTGCATCTATGGAGTGTTGTTGTTAACTCTGTGGTAAGATGAAGTAACATTCTCACAGAGCTTGTATGAAGGATTACTTCTATGAGGTGTTGTTGTATAACTCTGTGGTAAGATGAAGGAACATTCTCAGAGAGCTTGTATGAAGGATTACATCTATGGACTGTTGTTGTTAACTGTGTGATAAGATGAAGTAACATTCCCACAGAGATTGTATGATGGGTTGCATCTATGGAGTGTTGTTGTTAACTCTGTGGTAAGATTAAGTAACATTCTCACAGAGCTTGTATGAAGGATTACATCAATGGAGTGTTGTTGTAAACTGTGTGATAAAATGAAGTAACATTCTCACAGAGCTTGTATGAAGGATTACATCTGTAGGGTGTTGTTGTATAACTCTGTGGTATGATGAATTAACATTCTCACATATCTTGTATGAAGGATTACATCTATGGGGTCTTCTTGTATAACGCTATGATAAGATGACGTAACATTCTCACAGAGCTTGTAAGAAAGATTACATCTATGGGGTGTTGTTGTTAACTCTGTGATAAGATGAAGTAATATTCTCACAGTGCTTGTATGAAGGCTTACATCTATGGAGTGTTGTTGTATAACTCTGTGGTAAGATGAAGTAACATTCTCACAGAGCTTATATGAATGATTACATCTATGGAGTGTTGTTGTATAAGTCTGTGGTAAGATGAAGTATCATTCTCACAGAGCTTGTATGAAAGATTACATCTATTAGGTGTTGTTGTATAGCTCAATGGTAAGATGAAGTAACATTCTCACAGAGCATGTATGAAGGATTACATCTATGGGGTGTTGTTGTGTAACTCTGTGGTAAGATGAAGTAACATTTTCACAGAGCTTGTATGAAGGATTACATCTATGGAGTGTTGTTGTATAACTATGTGGTAAGATGAAGCAACATTCTCACATAGCTTGTATGAAGGATTACATCTATTGGGTGTTGCTGTATAACTCTGTGGTACGATGAATTAACATTCTCACAGAGCTTGTATGAAGGATTACTTCTATGGAGTGTTGTTGCATAACACTGTGGTAAGATGAAGTATCATTCTCACATAGCTTGTAAGAAGGATTACTTCTATGGGGTGTTGTTATTAACTCTGTGGTAAGATGAAGTAACATTCTCTGAGAGCTTGTATGAAGGATTACATCTATGGAGTGTTGTTGTATAACTATGTGGTAAGATGAAGTAACATTCTCACAGAGCTTGTATGAAGGATTACATCTATGGAGTGTTGTTGTTAACTCTGTGGTAAGATAAAGTAACCTTCTCGCACATCTTGTATGACAGATTACATCTATGAGGTGTTCTTGTATAACTCTGTGGTAAGATGAAGTAACATTCTCACAGAGCTTATATGAAGGATTACATCTATGGAGTGTTGTTGTATAACTCTGTGGTAAGATAAAATAACATTCTCACAGAGCTTGTATGAAGGATTACACCATGAAGTGTTGTTATAAAATCAAAGGATAAGATGAAGCAACATTCTCACAGAGCTAAAGCATGATAACATCTATGGAGTGTTGTTGTATAAGTCTGGTAAGATGAAGTAACATTCTCACATAGCTTGTATGAAGGGTTACATCTATGGGGTGTTGTTGTTAACTCTGTGATGAGATGAAGTAACATTCTCACAGAGCTTGTATGAAGGATTACATCTATGGAGTGTTGTTGTTAACTCTGTGATGAGATGAAGTAACATTCTCACAGAGCTTGTATGAAGGATTACATCTATGAAGTGTTGTTGTATAACTCTGTGGTAAGATGAAGTAACATTCTCACAGAGCTTGTATGAAGGATTACTTCTATGGAGTGTTGTTGCATAACCCTGTGGTAAGATGAATTATCATTCTCACATAGCTTGTAAGAAGGATTACTTCTTTGGGGTGTTGTTGTTAACTCTGTGGTAAGATGAAGTAACATTCTCTGAGAGCTTGTATGAAGGATTACATCTATGGAGTGTTGTTATATAACTCTGTTGTAAGTTGAAGTAATGATTCTCACAGCTAGGCTTTAGGACATCACTGAGTAAGTTGTTGTATAACTTGGAAGATGAAGTAACATTTCTCGGTGAGCTTGTATGAAGGATTACATTTATGGAGGTTAAGCGTATAACTTGTAAGATGAAGCAACATTTCACAGAGCTTATATAAATGATTACATCTATGGAGTGTTGTTGTATAAGTCTGTGGTAAGATGAAGTATCATTCTCACAGAGCTTGTATGAAAGATTACATCTATGAGGTGTTGTTGTATAGCTCAATGGTAAGATGAAGTTACATTCTCACAGAGGATGTATGAAGGATTACATCTTTGGGGTGTTGTTGGGTAACTCTGTGGTAAGATGAAGTAACATTTTCACAGAGCTTGTATGAAGGATTACACCTATGGAGTGTTGTTGTATAACTTTGTGGTAAGATGAAGCAACATTCTCACATAGCTTGTATGAAGGATTACATCTTTTGGGTGTTGTTGTATAACTCTGTGGTAAGATGAATTAACATTCCCACAGAGCTTGTATGAAGGATTACTTCTATGGAGTGTTGTTGCATAACACTGTGGTAAGATGAAGTATCATTCTCACATAGCTTGTAAGAAGGATTACTTCTTTGGGGTGTTGTTGTTAACTCTGTGGTAAGATGAAGTAACATTCTCTGAGAGCTTGTATGAAGGATTACATCTATGGAGTGTTGTTATATAACTCTGTTGTAAGTTGAAGTAACATTCTCACAGTGCTTGTATGAAGTATCACATCAATGGAGTGTTGCATAACTCTGGTAAGATGAAGTAACATTCGCAGAGCTTGTGGCGAAAGATTACATCTGCGGAGTGTTGTTGCATAACTCTGTCGTGTTGAGGTAACATTCTCACAGAGCTGGTATGCGAAGGGTTACATGTATGGAGAGGTTATATAACTTGCCGCAAGATGAAGTAAATATTCTCGCAGAGAGCTTGTAAGAAGGATTACATCTATTGGGTGTTAAGGTATAACTCTCAGGTAAGATGAATTAACATTCTCACATAGTCAGGCGAAGGATTACATCTATGGGGTGTTGTTGTTAACTCTGTGATAAGATGAAGTAACATTCTCACAGAGCTTGTATGAAGGATTACATCTATGGAGTGTTGTTGTATAACTCTGTGGTAAGATGAAGTAACATTCTCACAGAGCTTGTATGAAGGATTACATCTATGGAGTGTTGTTGTATAACTCTGTGGTAAGATGAAGTAACATTCTCACAGAGCTTATATGAATGATTACATCTATGGTGTGTTGTTGTATAAGTCTGTGGTAAGATGAAGTATCATTCTCACAGAGCTTGTATGAAAGATTACATCTATGAGGTGTTGTTGTATAGCTCAATGGTAAGATGAACTTACATTCTCACAGAGCATGTATGAAGGATTACATCTTTGGGGTGTTATTGGGTAACTCTGTGGTAAGATGAAGTAACATTTTCACAGAGCTTGTATGAAGGGTTAAACCTATGGAGTGTTGTTGTATAACTTTGTGGTAAGATGAAGCAACATTCTCACTTAGCTTGTATGAAGGATTACATCTATTGGGTGTTGTTGTATAACTCTGTGGTAAGATGAATTAACATTCCCACAGAGCTTGTATGAAGGATTACTTCTATGGAGTGTTGTTGCATAACACTGTGGTAAGATGAAGTATCATTCTCACATAGCTTGTAAGAAGGATTACTTCTATGGGGTGTTGTTGTTAACTCTGTGGTAAGATGAAGTAACATTCTCTGAGAGCTTGTATGAAGGATTACATCTATGGAGTGTTGTTGTATAACTATGTGGTAAGATGAAGTAACATTCTCACAGAGCTTGTATGAAGGATTACATCTATGAAGTGTTGTTGTTAACTCTGTGGTAAGATGAAGTAACATTCTCGCAGATCTTGTATGACAGATTACATCTATGAGGTGTTGTTGTATAACTCTGTGGTAAGATGAAGCAACATTCTCACAGAGCTTGTATGAAGGAATACATCTAGGGAGTGTTGTTGTATAACTCTGTGGTAAGGTGAAGTAATATTCTCACAGAGCTTATATGAAGGATTACATCTATGGAGTTTTGTTGTATAACTCTGGTAAGATGAAGTAACATTCTCACATAGCTTGTATGAAGGATTACATCTATGGGGTCTTGATGTATAACGCTATGATAAGATGACGTAACATTCTCACAGAGCTTGTAAGAAGGATTACATCTATGGGGTGTTGTTGTTAACTCTGTGATATGATGAAGTAACATTCTCACAGAGCTTGTATGAAGGATTAAATCTATGGAGTGTTGTTGTATAACTCTGTGGTAAGATGAAGTAACATTCTCACAGAGCTTATATGAAGGATTACATCTATGGAGTGTTGTTGAATAAGTCTGTGGTAAGATGAAGTATCATTCTCACAGAGCTTGTATGAAAGATTACATCTATGAGGTGTTGTTGTATAGCTCAATGGTAAGATGAAGTAACATTCTCACAGAGCATGTATGAAGGATTACATCTATGGGGTGTTGTTGTGTAACTCTGTGGTAAGATGAATTAACATTCTCACAGAGCTTGTATGAAGGATTTCTTCTATGGAGTGTTGTTGTATAACTCTATCGTAAGATGAAGTATCATTCTCAAAGAGCTTGTATGACAGATTACATATATGAGGTATTGTATAACTCTTTGGTAAGATGAAGTAACATTCTCACAGAGCTTGTAAGAAGGATTACATCTATGGGGTGTTGTTGTATAGCTATGTGGTAAGATATAGTAACATTCTCACAGAGCGTGTATGAAGGATTACATCTATGGAGTGTTGTTGTATAACTTTGTGGTAAGATGAAGTAACATTCTCACAGAGCTTGTATGAAGGATTACATCTATGGAGTGTTGTATAACTCTGGTAAGATGAAGTAACATTCTCGCAGAGCTTGTATGAAGGATTACATCTATGGAGTGTTGTTGTTAACTCTGTGATAAGATGAAATAACATTCCCACAGAGCTTGTATGAAGGATTGCATCTATGGAGTGTTGTTGTTAACTCTGTGGTAAGATAAAGTAACATTCTCACAGAGCTTGTATGAAGGATTACTTCTATGAGGTGTTGTTGTAGAACTCTGTGGTAAGATGAAGGAACATTCTCAGAGAGCTTGTATGAAGGATTACATCTATGGACTGTTGTTGTTAACTGTGTGATAAGATGAAGTAACATTCCCACAGAGATTGTATGATGGGTTGCATCTATGGAGTGTTGTTGTTAACTCTGTGGTAAGATGAAGCAACTTTCTCACAGAGTTTGTATGAAGGATTACATCTATGGAGTGTTGTATAACTCTGTGGTAAGATTAAGTAACATTCTCACAGAGCTTGTATGAAGGATTACATCTATGGAGTGTTGTTGTAAACTGTGTGATAAGATGAAGTAACATTCTCACATAGCTTGTATGAAGGATTACATCTGTGGGGTGTTGTTGTATAACTCTGTGGTATGATGAATTAAAATTCTCACAGAGCTTTTATGAAGGATTACTTCTATGAAGTGTTTTTGTATAACTCTGTGGTTCGATGAAGTAACATTCTCACAGACCTTGTATGAAGGATTACATCTATGGAGTGTTGTTGTATAACTCTGTGGTAAGATGAAGTAACATTTTCACAGAGCTTATATGAATGATTACATCTATGGAGTGTTGTTGTTTAACTCTGTGGTAAGATGAAGTATCATTCTCACAGAGCTTGTATGAAGGATTACATCTATGAGGTGTTGTTGTATAGCTCTGTGGTAAGATGAAGTAACATTCTCATAGAGATTGTATGATGGATTACATCTATGGAGTGTTGTTGTATAACTTTGTGGTAAGATAAAGTAACATTCTCACGGAGCTTGTATGAAAGATTACATCTATAGTGTGTTGTTGTATAACTCTGTGGTAAGATGAAGTATCATTCTCACAGAGCTTGTATGAAGGATTACATCTATGAGGTGTTGTTGTATAGCTCTGTGGTAAGATGAAGTAACATTCTCATAGAGATTGTATGAAGTATTACGTCAATGAGGTGTTGTTGTATAATTCTGTGGTAAGATGAAGCAACATTCTCACAGAGCTTGAATGAAGGATTATATATTATGGAGTGTTGTTGTATAACTCTGTGGTAAGATGAAGAAACATTTTCACAGAGCTTGTATGACGGATTACATCAATGGAGTGTTTTTGTTAAGTCTTTGGTAAGATGAATTAACATTCTCACAGAGCTTGTATGAAGGATTACATCTATGGAGTGTTGTTGTTAACCGTGTGAAAATATGAACTAACTTTCTCACAGAGCTTGTATGAAGGATTACATCTAACTTTCTCACAGAGCTTGTATGACGGATTACATCTATGGAGTGTTGTGATAACTCTGTGATAAGATGAAGTAACATTCTCACAGAGCTTGTATGAAGGATTACATCTATGGAGTGTTGTTGTATAACTTTGTGGTAAGATGAAGCAACATTCTCACATAGCTTGTATGAAGGATTACATCTATTGGGTGTTGTTGTATAACTCTGTGGTAAGATGAATTAACATTCTCACAGAGCTTGTATGAAGGATTACTTCTATGGAGTGTTCTTGCATAACACTGTGGTAAGATGAAGTATCATTCTCACATAGCTTGTAAGAAGGATTACTTCTATGGGGTGTTGTTGTTAACTCTGTGGTAACATGAAGTAACATTCTCTGAGAGCTTGTATGAAGGATTACATCTATGGAGTGTTGTTATATAACTCTGTTGTAAGTTGAAGTAACATTCTCACAGTGCTTGTATGAAGGATTACATCAATGGAGTGTTGTTGTATAACTCTGGTAAGATGAAGTAACATTCTCGCAGAGCTTGTATGAAAGATTACATCTATGGAGTGTTGTTGTATAACTCTGTGGTAAGATGAATTTACATTCTCACATAGCTTGTATGAAGGATTACATCTATGGGGTCTTGTTGTATAACGCTATGATAAGATGACGTAACATTCTCACTGAGCATGTAAGAAGGATTACATCTATGGGGTGTTGTTGTTAACTCTGTGATAAGATGAAGTAACATTCTCACAGAGCTTGTATGAAGGATTACATCTATGGAGTGTTGTTGTATAACTCTATGGTATGATGAAATAACATTCTCACAGAGCCTATATGAATGATTACATCTATGGAGTGTTGTTGTATAAGTCTGTGGTAAGATGAAGTATCATTCTCACAGAGCTTGTATGAAAGATTACATCTATGAGGTGTTGTTGTATAGCTCAATGGTAAGATGAAGTAACATTCTCACAGAGCATGTATGAAGGATTACATCTATGGGGTATTGTTGGGTAACTCCGTGGTAAGATGAAGTAACATTTTCACAGAGCTTGTATGAAGGATTACATCTATGGAGTGTTGTTGTATAACTTTGTGGTAAGATGAAGCAACATTCTCACATAGCTTGTATGAAGGATTACATCTATTGGGTGTTGTTGTATAACTCTGTGGTAAGATGAATAAACATTTTCACAGAGCTTGTATGAAGGATTACTTCTATGGAGTGTTGTTGCATAACTTTGTGGTAAGATGAAGCAACATTCTCACATAGCTTGTATGAAGGATTACATCTATTGGGTGTTGTTGTATAACTCTGTGGTAAGATGAAGTATCATTCTCACATAGCTTGTAAGAAGGATTACTTCTATGGGGTGTTGTTGTTAACTCTGTGGTAAGATGAAGTAACATTCTCTGAGAGCTTGTATGAAGGATTACATCTATGGAGTGTTGTTGTATAACTATGTGGTAAGATGAAGTAACATTCTCACAGAGCTTGTATGAACGATTACATCTATGGAGCGTTGATGTTAACTCTGTGGTAAGATGAAGTAACATTCTCGCACATCTTGTATGACAGATTACATCTATGAGGTGTTGTTGTATAACTCTGTGGTAAGATGAAGCAACATTCTCACAGAGCTTGTATGAAGGAATACATCTAGGGAGTGTTGTTGTATAACTCTGTGGTAAGGTGAAGTAATATTCTCACAGAGCTTATTTGAAGGATTACATCTTTGGAGTATTGTTGTATAACTCTGGTAAGATGAAGTAACATTCTCACATAGCTTGTATGAAGGATTACATCTATGGGGTCTTGATGTATAACGCTATGATAAGATGACGTAACATTCTCACAGAGCTTGTAAGAAGGATTACATCTATGGGGTGTTGTTGTTAACTCTGTGATAAGATGAAGTAACATTCTCACAGAGCTTGGATGAAGGATTACATCTATGGAGTGTTGTTGTATAACTCTGTGGTAAGATGAAGTATCATTCTCACAAGGCTTATATGAAGGATTACATCTATGGAGTGTTGTTGTATAAGTCTGTGGTAAGATGAAGTATCATTCTCTGAGAGCTTGTATGAAGGATTACATCAATGGAGTGTTGTTGTATAACTCTGGTATGATGAAGTAACATTCTCGCAGAGCTTGTATGAAAGATTACATCTATGGAGTTTTGTTGTATAACTCTGTCGTAAGATGAGGTAACATTCTCACAGAGCTGGTATGAAGGGTTACATGTATGGAGTGTTGTTGTTAACTCTGTCGTAAGATGAAGTAACATTCTCGCAGAGCTTGAAAGAAGGATTACATCTATTGGGTGTTGTTGTATAACTCTGTGGTATGATGAATTAACATTCTCACATAACTTGTATAAAGGATTACATCTATGGGGTCTTGTTGTATAACGCTATGATAAGATGACGTAACATTCTCACAGAGCTTGTAAGAAGGATTACATCTATGGGGTGTTGTTGTTAACTCTGTGATAAGATGAAGTAACATTCTCACAGAGCTTGTATGAAGGATTACATCTATGGAGTGTTGTTGTATAACTCTGTGATAAGATGAAGTAACATTCTCACAGAGCTTGGATGAAGGATTACATCTATGGAGTGTTGTTGTATAACTCTGTGGTAAGATGAAGTATCATTCTCACAAGGCTTATATGAAGGATTACATCTATGGAGTGTTGTTGTATAAGTCTGTGGTAAGATGAAGTATCATTCTCACAGAGCTTGTATGAAAGATTACATCTATGAGGTGTTGTTGTATAGCTCAATGGTAAGATGAAGTAACATTCTCACAGAGCATGTATGAAGGATTACATCTATGGAGTGTTGTTGTATAACTCTATCGTAAGATGAAGTATCATTCTCACAGAGCTTGTATGACAGATTACATCTATGAGGTGTTGTTGTATAACTCTTTGGTAAGATGAAGTAACATTCTCACAGAGCTTGTAAGAAGGATTATATCTATGGAGTGTTGTTGTTAACTCTGTGGTAAGATGAAGTAACATTCTCACAGAGCTTGTATGAAGGATTACTTCTATGAGGTGTTGTTGTATAACTCTGTGGTAAGATGAAGGAACATTCTCAGAGAGCTTGTATGAAGGATTACATCTATGGACTGTTGTTGTCAACTGTGTGATAAGATGAAGTAACATTCCCACAGAGATTGTATGATGGGTTGCCTCTATGGAGTGTTGTTGTTAACTCTGTGGTAAGATTAAGTAACATTCTCACAGAGCTTGTATGAAGGATTACATCTATGGAGTGTTGTTGTAAACTGTGTGATAAAATGAAGTAACATTCTCACAGAGCTTGTATGAAGGATTACATCTGTAGGGTGTTGTTGTATAACTCTGTGGTATGATGAATTAACATTCTCACATATCTTGTATGAAGGATTACATCTATGGGGTCTTCTTGTATGACGCTATGATAAGATGACGTAACATTCTCACAGAGCTTGTAAGAAAGATTACATCTATGGGGTGTTGTTGTTAACTCTGTGATAAGATGAAGAAATATTCTCACAGAGCTTGTATGAAGGCTTACATCTATGGAGTGTTGTTGTATAACTCTGTGGTAAGATGAAGTAACATTCTCACAGAGCTTATATGAATGATTACATCTATGGAGTGTTGTTGTATAAGTCTGTGGTAAGATGAAGTATCATTCTCACGGAGCTTGTATGAAAGATTACATCTATTAGGTGTTGTTGTATAGCTCAATGGTAAGATGAAGTAACATTCTCACAGAGCATGTATGAAGGATTACATCTATGGGGTGTTGTTGTGTAACTCTGTGGTAAGATGAAGTAACATTTTCACAGAGCTTGTATGAAGGATTACATCTATGGAGTGTTGTTGTATAACTATGTGGTAAGATGAAGCAACATTCTCACATAGCTTGTATGAAGGATTACATCTATTGGGTGTTGTTGTATAACTCTGTGGTACGATGAATTAACATTCTCACAGAGCTTGTATGAAGGATTACTTCTATGGAGTGTTGTTGCATAACACTGTGGTAAGATGAAGTATCATTCTCACATAGCTTGTAAGAAGGATTACTTCTATGGGGTGTTGTTGTTAACTCTGTGGTAAGATGAAGTAACATTCTCTGAGAGCTTGTATGAAGGATTACATCTATGGAGTGTTGTTGTATAACTATGTGGTAAGATGAAGTAACATTCTCACAGAGCTTGTATGAAGGATTACATCTATGGAGTGTTGTTGTTAACTCTGTGGTAAGATGAAGTAACCTTCTCGCACATCTTGCATGACAGATTACATCTATGAGGTGTTCTTGTATAACTCTGTGGTAAGATGAAGTAACATTCTCACAGAGCTTATATGAAGGATTACATCTATGGAGTGTTGTTGTATAACTCTGTGGTAAGATAAAATAACATTCTCACAGAGCTTGTATGAAGGATTACATCTATGAAGTGTTGTTATAAACTGTGTGATAAGATGAAGTAACATTCTCACAGATCTTGTATTAAGGATAACATCTATGGAGTGTTGTTGTATAACTCTGGTAAGATGAAGTAACATTCTCACATAGCTTGTATGAAGGGTTACATCTATGGGGTGTTGTTGTTAACTCTGTGATGAGATGAAGTAACATTCTCACAGAGCTTGTATGAAGGATTACATCTATGGAGTGTTGTTGTTAACTCTGTGATGAGATGAAGTAACATTCTCACAGAGCTTGTATGAAGGATTACATCTATGAAGTGTTGTTGTATAACTCTGTGGTAAGATGAAGTAACATTCTCACAGAGCTTGTATGAAGGATTACTTCTATGGAGTGTTGTTGCATAACCCTGTGGTAAGATGAATTATCATTCTCACATAGCTTGTAAGAAGGATTACTTCTTTGGGGTGTTGTTGTTAACTCTGTGGTAAGATGAAGTAACATTCTCTGAGAGCTTGTATGAAGGATTACATCTATGGAGTGTTGTTATATAACTCTGTTGTAAGTTGAAGTAACATTCTCACAGTGCTTGTATGAAGGATTACATCAATGGAGTGTTGTTGTATAACTCTGGTAAGATGAAGTAACATTCTCGCAGAGCTTGTATGAAAGATTACATCTATGGAGTGTTGTTGTATAACTCTGTCGTAAGTTGAGGTAACATTCTCACAGAGCTGGTATGAAGGGTTACATGTATGGAGTGTTGTTGTTAACTCTGTCGTAAGATGAAGTAACATTCTCGCAGAGCTTGTAAGAAGGATTACATCTATTGGGTGTTGTTGTATAACTCTGTGGTAAGATGAATTAACATTCTCACATAGCTTGTATGAAGGATTACATCTATGGGGTGTTGTTGTATAATGCTATGATAAGATGACGTAACATTCTCACAGAGCTTGTAAGAAGGATTACATCTATGGGGTGTTGTTGTTAACTCTGTGATAAGATGAAGTAACATTCTCACAGAGCTGTATGAAGGATTACATCTATGGAGTGTTGTTGTATAACTCTGTGGTAAGATGAAGTAACATTCTCACAGAGCTTATATGAATGATTACATCTATGGAGTGTTGTTGTATAAGTCTGTGGTAAGATGAAGTATCATTCTCACAGAGCTTGTATGAAAGATTACATCTATGAGGTGTTGTTGTATAGCTCAATGGTAAGATGAAGTTACATTCTCACAGAGCATGTATGAAGGATTACATCTTTGGGGTGTTGTTGGGTAAATCTGTGGTAAGATGAAGTAACATTTTCACAGAGCTTGTATGAAGGATTACACCTATGGAGTGTTGTTGTATAACTTTGTGGTAAGATGAAGCAACATTCTCACATAGCTTGTATGAAGGATTACATCTATTGGGTGTTGTTGTATAACTCTGTGGTAAGATGAATTAACATTCCCACAGAGCTTGTATGAAGGATTACTTCTATGGAGTGTTGTTGCATAACACTGTGGTAAGATGAAGTATCATTCTCACATAGCTTGTAAGAAGGATTACTTCTATGGGGTGTTGTTGTTAACTCTGTGGTAAGATGAAGTAACATTCTCTGAGAGCTTGTATGAAGGATTACATCTATGGAGTGTTGTTGTATAACTATGTGGTAAGATGAAGTAACATTCTCACAGAGCTTGTATGAAGGATTACATCTATGAAGTGTTGTTGTTAACTCTGTGGTAAGATGAAGTAACATTCTCGCAGATCTTGTATGACAGATTACATCTATGAGGTGTTGTTGTATAACTCTGTGGTAAGATGAAGCAACATTCTCACAGAGCTTGTATGAAGGAATACATCTAGGGAGTGTTGTTGTATAACTCTGTGGTAAGGTGAAGTAATATTCTCACAGAGCTTATATGAAGGATTACATCTATGGAGTTTTGTTGTATAACTCTGGTAAGATGAAGTAACATTCTCACATAGCTTGTATGAAGGATTACATCTATGGGGTCTTGATGTATAACGCTATGATAAGATGACGTAACATTCTCACAGAGCTTGTAAGAAGGATTACATCTATGGGGTGTTGTTGTTAACTCTGTGATAAGATGAAGTAACATTCTCACAGAGCTTGTATGAAGGATTAAATCTATGGAGTGTTGTTGTATAACTCTGTGGTAAGATGAAGTAACATTCTCACAGAGCTTATATGAAGGATTACATCTATGGAGTGTTGTTGAATAAGTCTGTGGTAAGATGAAGTATCATTCTCACAGAGCTTGTATGAAAGATTACATCTATGAGGTGTTGTTGTATAGCTCAATGGTAAGATGAAGTAACATTCTCACAGAGCATGTATGAAGGATTACATCTATGGGGTGTTGTTGTGTAACTCTGTGGTAAGATGAATTAACATTCTCACAGAGCTTGTATGAAGGATTTCTTCTATGGAGTGTTGTTGTATAACTCTATCGTAAGATGAAGTATCATTCTCAAAGAGCTTGTATGACAGATTACATATATGAGGTATTGTATAACTCTTTGGTAAGATGAAGTAACATTCTCACAGAGCTTGTAAGAAGGATTACATCTATGGGGTGTTGTTGTATAGCTATGTGGTAAGATATAGTAACATTCTCACAGAGCGTGTATGAAGGATTACATCTATGGAGTGTTGTTGTATAACTTTGTGGTAAGATGAAGTAACATTCTCACAGAGCTTGTATGAAGGATTACATCTATGGCGTGTTGTTGTATAACTCTGGTAAGATGAAGTAACATTCTCGCAGAGCTTGTATGAAGGATTACATCTATGGAGTGTTGTTGTTAACTCTGTGATAAGATGAAGTAACATTCCCACAGAAACTTGTATGAAGGATTGCATCTATGGAGTGTTGTTGTTAACTGTGTGATAAGATGAAGTAACATTCTCACAGAGCTTGTATGAAGGATTACATCTATGAGGTGTTGTTGTATAGCTCTGTGGTAAGATGAAGTAACATTCTCATAGAGATTGTATGATGGATTACATCTATGGAGTGTTGTTGTATAACTTTGTGGTAAGATAAAGTAACATTCTCACGGAGCTTGTATGAAAGATTACATCTATAGTGTGTTGTTGTATAACTCTGTGGTAAGATGAAGTTTCATTCTCACAGAGCTTGTATGAAGGATTACATCTATGAGGTTTTGTTGTATAGCTCTGTGGTAAGATGAAGTAACATTCTCATAGAGATTGTATGAAGTATTACGTCTATGAGGTGTTGTTGTATAATTCTGTGGTAAGATGAAGCAACATTCTCACAGAGCTTGTATGAAGGATTATATATTATAGAGTGTTGTTGTATAACTCTGTGGTAAGATGAAGAAACATTTTCACAGAGCTTGTATGACGGATTACATCAATGGAGTGTTTTTGTTAAGTCTTTGGTAAGATGAATTAACATTCTCACAGAGATTGTATGAAGGATTACATCTATGGAGTGTTGTTGTTAACTGTGTGAAAATATGAACTAACTTTCTCACAGAGCGTGTATGACGGATTACATCTATGGAGTGTTGCTGATAACTCTGTGATAAGATGATGTAACATTCTCACAGAGCTTGTATGAAGGATTACATGTATGGAGTGTTGTTGTTAACTCTGTGATAAGATGAAGTAACATTCTCACAGAGCTTGTATGAAGGATTACATCTATGGGGTGTTGTTGTATAACTCTGTTGGACGATGAAGTAACATTCTCACAGAGCTTGTATGAAGGATTACATCTATGAGGTGTTGTTGTATAATTCTTTGGTAAGATGAAGTAATATTCTCACAGAGCGTGTATGTAAGATTTCATCTATGGAGTGTTGTTGTTAACTCTTTGGTAAGATGAAGTATCATTCTCACATAGCTTGTAAGAAGGATTACTTCTATGGGGTGTTGTTGTTAACTCTGTGTTAAGATAAAGTAACATTCTCACAGAGCTTGTATGAAAGATTACATCTTTGGGGTGTTGTTGTATAACTCTGTGGCAAGATGAAGTAACATTTTCACAGAGCTTGTATGAAGGATTACATCTATGGAGTGTTGTTGCATAACACTGTGGTAAGATGAAGTATCATTCTCACACAGCTTGTAAGAAGGATTACTTCTATGGGGTGTTGTTGTTAACTCTGTGGTATGATGAAGTAACATTCTCTGAGAGCTTGTATGAAGGATTACATCTATGGAGTGTTGTTATATAACTCTGTTGTAAGTTGAAGTAACATTCTCACAGTGCTTGTATGAAGGATTACATCCATGGAGTGTTGTTGTATAACTCTGGTATGATGAAGTAACATTCTCGCAGAGCTTGTATGAAAGATTACATCTATGGAGTGTTGTTGTATAACTCTGTCGTAAGATGAGGTAACATTCTCACAGAGCTGGTATGAAGGGTTACATGTATGGAGTGTTGTTGTTAACTCTGTCGTAAGATGAAGTAACATTCTCGCAGAGCTTGAAAGAAGGATTACATCTATTGGGTGTTGTTGTATAACTCTGTGGTATGATGAATTAACATTCTCACATAACTTGTATGAGGGATTACATCTATGGGGTCTTGTTGTATAACGCTATGATAAGATGACGTAACATTCTCACAGAGCTTGTAAGAAGGATTACATCTATGGGGTGTTGTTGTTAACTCTGTGATAAGATGAAGTAACATTCTCACAGAGCTTGTATGAAGGATTACATCTATGGAGTGTTGTTGTATAACTCTGTGGTAAGATGAAGTAACATTCTCACAGAGCTTATATGAATGATTACATCTATGGTGTGTTGTTGTATAAGTCTGTGGTAAGATGAAGTATCATTCTCACAGAGCTTGTATGAAAGATTACATCTATGAGGTGTTGTTGTATAGCTCAATGGTAAGATGAAGTAACATTGTCACAGAGCATGTATGAAGGATAACATCTATGGAGTGTTGTTGTATAACTCTGTGGTAAGATTAAGTAACATTCTCACAGAGCTTGTATGAAGGATTACATCTATGGAGTGTTCTTGTAAACTGTGTGATAAGATGAAGTAACATTCTCACAGAGCTTGTATGAAGGATTACATCTGTGGGGTGTTGTTGTATAACTCTGTGGTATGATGAATTAACATTCTCACATATCTTGTATGAAGTATTACATCTATGGGGTCTTGTTGTATAACGCTATGATAAGATGACGTAACATTCTCACAGAGCTTGTAAGAAGGATTACATCTTTGGAGTGTTGTTGTGTAACTCTGTGGTAAGATGAAGTAACATTTTCACAGAGCTTGTATGAAGGATTACATCTATGGAGTGTTGTTGTATAACTTTGTCGTAAGATGAAGCAACATTCTCACATAGCTTGTATGAAGGATTACATCTATTGGGTGTTGTTGTATAACTCTTTGGCAAGATGAATTAACATTCTCACAGAGCTTGTATGAAGGATTACTTCTATGGAGTGTTGTTGCATAACACTGTGGTAAGATGAAGTATCATTCTCTGGAATATCATGGACCACATCTATGAAGTGTTGTTATAAACTGTGTGATAAGATGAAGTAACATTCTCACAGAGCTTGTATGAAGTAGTACATCTGTGGGATGTTGTTGTATAACTCTGTGGTAAGATGAATTAAAATTCTCACAGAGCTTGTATGAAGGATTACATCTATGGGGTGTTGTTGTTAACTCTGTGATGAGATGAAGTAACATTCTCACAGAGCTTGTATGAAGGATTACATCTATGAAGTGTTGTTGTTAACTCTGTGATGAGATGAAGTAACATTCTCACAGAGCTTGTATGAAGGATTACATCTATGGAGTGTTGTTGTATATCTCTGTGGTAAGATGAAGTAACATTCTCACAGAGCTTGTATGAAGGTATTACTTCTATGGAGTGTTGTTGCATAACACTGTGGTAAGATGAAGTATCATTCTCACATAGCTTGTAAGAAGGATTACTTCTATGGGGTGTTGTTGTTAACTCTGTGGTAAGATGAAGTAACATTCTCTGAGAGCTTGTATGAAGAATTACATCTATGGAGTGTTGTTATATAACTCTCTTGTAAGTTGAAGTAACATTCTCACAGTGCTTGTATGAAGGATTACATCAATGGAGTGTTGTTGTATAACTCTGGTAAGATGAAGTAACATTCTCGCAGACCTTGTATGAAAGATTACATCTATGGAGTGTTGTTGTATAACTCTGTCGTAAGTTGAGGTAACATTCTCACAGAGCTGGTATGAAGGGTTACATGTATGGAGTGTTGTTGTTAAATCTGTCGTAAGATGAAGTAACATTCTCGCAGAGCTTGTAAAAAGGATTACATCTATTGGGTGTTGTTGTATAACTCTGTGGTAAGATGATTTAACATTCTCACATAGCTTGTATGAAGGATTACATCTATGGGGTCTTGTTGTATAACGCTATGATAAGATGACGTAACATTCTCACAGAGCTTGTAAGAAGGATTACATCTATGGGGTGTTGTTGTTAACTCTGTGATAAGATGAAGTAACATTCTCACAGAGCTTGTATGAAGGATTACATCTATGGAGTGTTGTTGTATAACTCTGTGGTAAGATGAAGTAACATTCTCACAGAGCTTATATGAATGATTACATCTATGGAGTGTTGTTATATAAGTCTGTGGTAAGATGAAGTATCATTCTCACAGAGCTTGTATGAAAGATTACATCTATGAGGTGTTGTTGTGCAGCTCAATGGTAAGATGAAGTAACATTCTCACAGAGCATGTATGAAGGATTACATCTATGGGGTGTTGTTGGGTAACTCTGTGGTAAGATGAAGTAACATTTTCACAGAGCTTGTATGAAGGATTACATCTATGGAGTGTTGTTGTATAACTTTGTGGTAAGATGAAGCAACATTCTCACATAGCTTGTATTAAGGATTACATCTATTGGGTGTTGTTGTATAACTCTGTCGTAAGATGAATTAACATTCTCACAGAGCTTGTATGAAGTATTACTTCTATGGAGTGTTGTTGCATAACACTGTGGTAAGATGAAGTATCATTCTCACATAGCTTGTAAGAAGGATTACTTCTATGGGGTGTTGTTGTTAACTCTGTGGTAAGATGAAGTAACATTCTCTGAGAGCTTGTATGAAGGATTACATCTATGGAGTGTTGTTGTATAACTATGTGGTAAGATGAAGTAACATTCTCACAGAGCTTGTATGAAGGATTACATCTATGGAGGGTTGTTGTTAACTCTGTGGTAAGATGAAGTAACATTCTCGCAGATCTTGTATGACAGATTACATCTATGAGGTGTTGTTGTATAACTCTGTGGTAAGATGAAGCAACATTCTCACAGAGCTTGTATGAAGGAATACATCTAGGGAGTGTTGTTGTATAACTCTGTGGTAAGGTGAAGTAATATTCTCACAGAGCTTATATGAAGGATTACATCTATGGAGTGTTGTTGTATATTTTCTATCGTAAGATAGTATATCATTCTCAAAAACGTATGACAGATTACATCTATGAGATGTACTCTTTGGTAAGATGGTAACATTCTCTAGGCTTGTAAGAAGGATTACATCTATAGGTGTTGTTGTATAGCTATGTGGTAAGATATAACATTCTCACAAGAGTGTATGAAGGATTACATCTATGGAGTGTTGATGTATAACTTTGTGGTAAGATGAAGTAACATTCTCACAGAGCTTGTATGAAGGATTACATGTATGGAGTGTTACTTTTACTTTTATCCTCTTCGCCGCTGATCGGCTTGTTAGCCGCTTGGGCGATCGGTCACGACTCTTTTCCTTTATATTCTTCACCAAAAGGTCGGCTCGCTAGCCGCCCGGGCGATCGGTCACGTCTCTGTCACGCACTGTTGGCAAATACTGGGCATGCACCGGCTCCTGAATGTACCTGAACCCGCTCCAGTGTTGGTCAAGTCTTCTCTTGAAAGAGCTCACACTCGGTGCCGTCACAACACTTTCTGGTAGATTGTTCCCAGAGTTTACAACCCTCACTCCGAAAAAGTTTGCCCTCACGGTTTTCCGGACTTGCGGCTTCTTCAATCTTGAGCTGTGACCCCTTGTGGGGCGAGCGTCCGCCAGCTCCAAGTAAGGACACTCAACTGAGTAGTGCCCCCTGAGATGCTTATAAACCTCAACTAGGTCCCCCCTTGCCCGTCTGTAGTATAAGCTAGGCAAGTTCAGGCGCTCCAATCTCGCAGGGTAGCTGAGATGCCGAAGTGCAGGCACCAGCTTGGTGGCCCTCCTTTGAACATTTTCAACCAACTGACAGTCCCTAGCATATCTCGGGGACCAGATGGGGTGACAGTACTCCAGATGGGGAAGCACTTTACTCCTGAAGATCGTCACGAGGGACGGACCGTCTAGATATCTGAACGACCTTCTTATAAGACCCAATAATTTATTTGCCTGATTTACCTTCTTCTCACAATGGCCCGAGAACTTCAGCTCATTGTCAACATACACACCTAGGTCCTTCTCACACACAGTCTCAACTAGTACATTTTCTTCATCCCGTTGGGACTTATGGTACGCCTCCTTACCGTTGGTACGCCCCAGGTGCATCCTCTTACACTTGGTGACATTGAATCTCAGCAGCCATTCCTTCGACCATTCCTGGAGCACACAGAGGTCCTTCTGCAGCTCTTCACAGTCCGCTTGGTTCTTAATTTCCCGAAATAACTTGGCGTCATCGGCAAACATTTGTATGGAGGAGTGTACAACGTCAGGCATATCATTTATGAAACAAACAAACAACAACGGGCCCAATACACTACCCTGCGGTACCCCACTTGTTACAGGTACAGATGACGATTTCGTGCCATTAATCACCACACATTGCTTGCGGTCATGTAGAAAGTCTTCTATCCACGCTAGGACATTTCCCCGAATTCCGTACCCTTCCAGTTTGATTTTCAGCCTTTCGTGGGGTACACTGTCGAAAGCCTTGGCCAAATCTAGGTAAATATTGTCGATATTACCACCCCGTTCTAGAATATGGGTCCAAATATCCAATACCTTGAGCAATTGTGTCAAGCAAGAGCGCCCCGGCATAAAACCGTGTTGGCAATCTTTTACAAGGTAGTTTCGTAGTAGATGTTCCATCGCTGCATCTCTGATAATACTCTCAAGTACTTTACATATTATGCTGGTCAGGCTCACCGGTCTATAGTTGTTCGTGGAGTGCCTATCGCCCTTCTTGAAGATAGGACTCACATAAGCCACTTTCCATTCACTGGGGACCATTTGTTCATCCAGGCATTTACAAACCAGAATCTTCAGGGGCTCTGCAAGCTCGTTGCACAGCTCCCTTAGCACTCTAGGATGCACCATGTCAGGTCCAGGACTCTTATGGACCTTTAGCCTGGACAGTTTATTTCTAATACCCTCTTCTGTGAACACAATGTGGGTCAGTGCTGTGTCGAACCGTCTGTCCTCAAACGCAGGAAGGTTAGTTGCATCCTCTCTTGTGAACACTGAGGAAAAGAAGCTGTTCAATACCTCAGCTTTATCCTGGTCAGAATCTGCGTAACTACCATCTTCAAGCCTCAGGTCTGATACTCCTACTCGCGTTTTCAATTTCGACTTTGCAGAGCGGTAAAACGCCTTTGGGTTTGACTTGACCTCGCGTGCAACCAGCCTTTGGAACTCCTTTTCAGCCCTCCTACACTCTATCTTTGCTTGGTTTCTGGCTCTTGCATACATCCTCCTGTCTTGCTCATCGTTTGACCCAACCCACGTCTTGAATTTCTGGGTTTTCTTCTTAATTTTGTCGACCGCCGCATGGTTCATGTGTAGGGATCCCCTCGTATTCCTAGAAGCACTGGGTTTGGTCTTGGGTATATATTTATCGATCAAATGGTCATTTTACTAGTTATGATATTCAGCGTAGTGTCTGCGATCTTGTACCTTAATAAGTCAGGCCAGTTGATACCCCTCATCTCTTCCCTCATCCCATTGTAATTTCCCTTGTAATATTTGCACCTTGGCCTGGCCTTATCTTGAACTAGGTAACAGTTAAATCTGAATGACAACACTGTATGGTGACTGGTGCCAACTGGGGCAAGGTGTTCCAGTTTGGCCACCATACCCTCCTCGTTTGTTATGATGAGGTCAAGTGGCTTGGGTGTTTGCTCCCCTCTGTAATGTGTCAGGTCTCTCACATGTTGGAACAGAAAATTATCTCTCAGAGTTTCTACAAAAAGAGTAGCAGGATTATTCAAGTCATTCGGGGTTGACTCGTTTCTCCAGTCGATGTCGCCATAGTTAAAGTCCCCCATGATAAGGAGGTGGCTGGGGTTGAGCATCGCCGCATTGTTTATTAAGGTTCTTAAGTTCCTTTGATTTAGTGGGTCACAGTTCGGGGATCTGTAGATACACCCGACGATAAGTAAGTCCCCTCCCTTTAATTTAATTTTACACCACTTGGACTCTTCAAAGACATCCTCTCCCTGTACCCTCGCCTGGCTGGCTCTAAGGTCTTGCCTAGCGTAGATAACCACACCCCTCCTGCAGGATTCTTGAGTTAGGTTCGTAAATGAGTCATATCCAGCAATACTGAACTCACATTCCTCTGGGTCGATTCTCCTGTTCTTGTACAACAGTTCTACAACTCCTACAATATCTGGTTGGTGTACTCTTAGTAGTGTTTCAAACTCCTCCCTCTTATCAAGGAACGTGTCGGTATTAGTGTACATGACATTCAAGCCAGAATTTGTTCTCGGTAACGTCTCTGCTCTTAGTAATAAACCCGCTCCACCCACATTCTCAGAAGCTGCAGCATTTGCTAAGTACACTGTATTTTGCAGGGTGTGGTTAAAAATTTCATTGTTTACACGGCGCTCGTTCCCTCCTGTCCGGTAGGCTGAGCCGGTGCCGCCTCCCGGGTGGGGGGTTGAGTGGGTGGAGGGTGCACTGCTGCCCCCTGGCCCTGTGTCGGCACACTTGTTTCCACTACCCTCCCCCTGAGTATAACCCATGTGCACCTGTCCCCGTTCCTTCTCGACTCCTCCCTCTTCTGCTTCCAGTCCAGCAGGAGCTTCTTGTGCTGTTCCCTCTGCATTACCGTGCGGTCTGGGTGAATAAATACATCTCGAAATGCCTCGCTCCTTGCTAAGTTTTTTGCCTGCCGGATAACTTGCCATTTTTCCTCCTCACTCCCTAGTGTGATCCTGAGGGGGCGAGGCTTAACCCCCTGCTTTTGTCCCAGTCTCCTCACATCCTGAGGGGTTGCTGGAATCTTCAGAACCTCTGTGCAAATATTTTGAAACAGCACCTTGTCGTGTGTTTCCTTACTCCCAGTTCCCTCTGCCTGGCTCTCTGGGACTCCAAAAACTATTACATTGTTCCTGCGCTGGAGCCGTTCCTGGTGTTCCTCCTCTCCCCTAACAGTAGGTCCGTTAATTTTCATTTCTTCGACACACTTTTTCAGAGTCCCAATCTGCTGTAGAACCTGTACTGATTCTGCATTACTCTCCGCCCCCCCCACCCGTGGCCCTCCTAATACGTCAGCATAGCTCCTCTTAGCAACCACCTCCATTCTATTAGCTACTTCCTCAGTCTTAGCAAGGATCTCTTTCCCAACTTGCTCCAGTTTGTCAACCAGCAGGGCTCCTGCTTCATCTATTTTCGTCCCTAGAGAACTCGTTCCCTTATGGATTGCAATCGCTTCATTCACCTTGACTATGCAGCCAGGGCAATACCAGCAACAGCCATCAAGCTTTACGGCAGTTAGTAACTTCCTAAACGTTGCATTAGTTAGGCCTGCATCCTCCATATCCGACGTCTCCCTGCAGTAATCACATACCAAACTCATGGTTGTTGTTGTTGTGGGGGGGGGGTGCAGACTGTGTATAGATCTACACCTATTTCAAAGAAAATAAAGAGAGAAAAAAGTACTTAGCTACTCTCTGTTGCCTATGGAGTTGTCGTCTGCGACTGCGTACACTGTATCTCCCTGTGAATGGTGTATTGTAGGCACAGTTTCAGTCCTTGAGCAAGCACACAATCAACATAAAATAAAATTTAAAGTCTCTGTGGCACCTATGACACGACTTGGTTTCAGCTGGCACGGTGCCTTTCCAGCTTGCTTGCTAGTGAGCGCTCACTTTAAGTTATTTACAACTTCAGCGGTCACTGGTGACACTATGAACTATCACTGTGTACACTGTATCTCCCTGTGAGTGGTGTATTATAAACACAGATTCAGTCCTTGAGCAAGCACACAAACAAAATAAAATTTAAAGTCTCTGTGGCACCTATGACACGAATAGGCTGGCAGTTGTCCTTACCAGCTCGATTGCCAATATGTATTCACTTTAAGTTATTATAGTCTCTTCTGCATTCACTGATGACAACTATGAACTGATTTAACTGAAGGCACAGTACTACACTCCCTGGTTGGCCTTTAT
>NW_024742643.1:0-2827 GCF_018991925.1 Homarus americanus
CTGACACCAGGTACACATCTGACACTCCCAGGTACACCTCTGACACTCACAAGTGCACCTCTGACACTCCCAGGTACACCTCTGACACTCCCAGGTACACTTCTCACACTCCGAGTACACCACTGACCTCTAGGTGCTCCTCTGTCCTCCTGATACACCTCCTAACACTCAGGTACACCGTGACCCTCCCAGTTCACCGCTGACCTGCCAGGTACACCTCAGACACTGCCAGGTACACCTCAGACACTGCCAGGTACAGCTCAGACACTCCAGGTGCACCTTTGACACTCTCAAGTGCACCTTGACACTCCCAAGCACACTCTGACATCTAGGTACACCTCTGACACTCCCAGGTACTCCACTGACCTCCGTGGTACACTGACACTCAGGTACACCTCTGACACTCAGGTACACCTCTGACACTGCCAGGTACACCTCAGACACTGCCAGGTACACCTCAGACACTCCCAGGTCACCTCAGATACTCCCAGGTGCACCTCTGACACTCAAAGTGCACCTCCTGACCTCCCAGGCACACCTCTGACACTCCCAGGTGCACCTCTGACACTCCAGGTACTCACTGACACTCCCAGGTACACTTCTCACCTCCCAGGTACACCTCTGACACTCCAGAGTACACCTCTGACCTCCCAGGTGCACCTCTGACACTCCTGATGCACCCTCACCTCCCAGGTACACTGCTGACCTCCCAGGTGCACCTCCGACACTCCCAGGTACACCTCTGACACTCCCAGTGCTCCACTGACACTCCTGGTACACCCCTGACCCTCCCAGGTGCACCTCTGACACTCCCAGGTACACCTCTGACCTCCCAGGTACACCTCAGACACTCCCAGGTACACCCAGACACTCCCAGGTACACCTGACACTCCAGGCCCTCTGACTCTCCCAGGTACACCTCTGACCTCCCAGGTACACCCAGACACTCCCAGGTACCCAGACACTCTCAGGTGCCTTCCCACTCTCGCAGGTACACCTCCGACACTCAGGTACACCTCCTGACACTCCCAGGTACACCTCTGACACTCCCAGGTACACCTCTGACACTCACAGGTACACCTCTGACACTCCCAAGTACACCTCTGACACTCCCAGGTACTCCACTGACATTCCGTGGTACACCTCTGACACTCCCAGGTACCCGCTGACAATGCCAGGTACACCTCCGACACTCCCAGGAACACCTCCGACACTCAGGTACCTTCTCACTCCCAGGTACACCTCCGACACTCCCAGGTACACCTCTGTCACTCCCAGGTACACCTCTGAGCACTCCAGGGTACCTCTGACACTCCCAGGTACACCTCTGACACTCCCAAGGACACCTCTGACCTCCCAGGTATACCTCTGACCTCCCAGGTACACCTCTGACATTCCCAGGTACCTCAGACACTCCCAGGTACAGCTCAGACACTCCCAGGTGCACCTCTGACACTCCTGAGTGCCTTGACACTCCCAGGCACACCTCTGACACTCCCAGGTCACACCTCTGACACTCCAGGGTACACCTCTGACACTCCCAGGTACACCTCTGACCTCCCAGGGACACCTCCTGACACTCCCAGGTATGCCTCTGACACTCCAGGTACACCTCTGACACTGCCAGGTTGCTCCTGATATTCCTGGTCACCTCTGACACTCCCCAGTGCGATCGACACTCAGATACACCTCTGACACTCCCAGGTACAGCTCTGACACTCCAGTACCTTCCTGACACTCAGGTACTCACTGAACTCGCAGGTACACCTCCGACACTCCCAGGTACACCTCTGACACTCCCAGGTACACCTCTGACACTCCCAGGTACACCTCTGACACTTCTAGGTACTCCTCTGTCACTCCCTGATACACCTCTAACACTCCCAGGTACACCGCTGACACTCCTGCCACACTGCTGACACTGGCACACCTCAGACACTGCCAGGCACACACCCCAGACACTCCTGCAGGCACAGCTCAGTCACCCAAGGTGCACCCCTGACCCCAAGTGCACCTTGACACTCCCAGGCACACCCCTGACACTCCCAGGTACACCTCTGACACCCCCAGGCACTCCTACTGACACCTGTGGTACACCCCTGACACTCCCCAGGCACATCTCTGACACTCCCCAGGTACAATTCCCCAGACACTCCCAGGTACACTTCTCACACTCCTAGGTACACCCCTTGACACTTCTAGGCACCTCTGCTACCCCCTGACACCTTTAACACTCCCAGGTACACCGCTGACATTCCCAGGTACACCGTTGACAATGCTAGGTACACCTCAGACAGTCTCAGGTACAGTTCTCACACTCGCAGGTACACCTCCGACACTCCCAGGTACAACTCTGACACTCCTAGGTACACCTCTGACACTCCCAGGTACACCTCTGACACTCCCAAGCACACCTCTGACACTCCCAGGTACTCCACTGACATTCCGTGGTACACCTCTGACACTCCCAGGTACACCGCTGAAACTGCCAGGTACACCTTCGACACTCCCAGGAACACCTCCGACACTCCCAGGTACACTTCTCACATTCCCAGGTACACCTCCGACATTCCCAGGTACACCTTTGACACTCCAAGGTACACCTCTGACACTGCAGGGTACACCTCTGACACTCCCAGGTACACCTCTGACACTCCCAGGTACACCTCTGACACTCCCAGGTATACCTCTGACACTCCCAGGTACACCTCTGACACTGCCAGGTACTCCACTGACATTCCCTGGTACACCTTTGACACTCCCAGGTACACGTCCGGCACTCCCAGATACGCCCCTGACACTCCCGGGTACAGCTCTGACACTCCCA
>NW_024742644.1:0-5512 GCF_018991925.1 Homarus americanus
GTGGTTGGTTGGTTGGTGGTTGGTTGGTGATTGGTTGGTGGTGGTGGTGAGTTGGTGGTGGTGGTTGGTGGGGTGGTGGTGGTGGTGGTGGTGGTGGTGGTGGGGTGAGGTGTGTTTGTGGTGGTGGTGTGGTGGTGGGGTTGGTGTTGAGTTGGTGGGGTGGTGAGGTTGGTGAGTTGGTTGGTGGTGGAGTTAGTTGATTGGTTGGTGGTTGGTTGAGGTGAGTTGGTTGGTTGGTTGGTGTGTTGGTGGTGGTTGGTTGGTGGTGGGTTGGTGGGTGGTTGGTTGGTGGTGGTGGTGGGGTTGGTTGGTTGGTTGGTGGTGGGGTTGGTTGGTGTTGGTTGGTGGTGGTGGTTGTGGTGGGGTGGTGGTTGGTGGTGGTGATTGGTGGTGGTTGTTGGTGGTGGTTGGTGGTGGTTGGCGGTGGTGGGTTTGGTGGTGGGGTTGGTGGTGGTTGGTGGTGGTGGTTGGTGGTGGTGTGGTGGTGGTGGTGGTGGTGGTGGTGGTGGTGAGTGGTGGTTGGTTTGTGGTGGTGAGGTGGTTGGTGTTGGTGGTGGTGGTGGTTGTGGTGGGGTGGTGGTGGTGGTGGTGGTGGTGGTGGTGGTTGATTGGTGGTGGTGGTGGTGGTGGTGGTGGTGGTGGTAGTGGTGGTGGTTGTGGTGGTGGTGGTGGTGGTGGTGGTTGTGGTGGTGTGGTAGTGGTGGTGGTTGTGGTGGTAGTGTGGTGGTGGTAGTGGTGGTTGTGGTGGTAGTGGTGGTGGTAGTGGTGGTTGTGGTGGTGGTGGTGGTAGTAGTGGTGGTAGTAATGAGTGGTAGTGGTGGTTGTGGTGGTAGTAGTGGTAGTTGGTGGTGGTGGTGGTGGTGGTGGGTGGTGGTGGTGGTGGTTTGTTGGTGGCGGTGGTGGTGGTGAGTGGTGGCAACTTGACTGATTAGCCTTGAGAGGTCTGATCATTTCCTCATCAGCAACTCTCCTCTCACCCTCTCCCTCCCCTCATTCCCTCTCCTCCCTCTCCCTCCCTCATTCCTCTCACCTCCTCCTCCCCTCATTCCCCACTCTCCTCCCTCCCTCATTCCCTCCCTCCCCTCTCCCTCCCTCATTCCCTCCCTCCCCCCCTCTCCCTCAACTCATTCCCACTCCCTCTCCTCCCTCACAACCTGGTGGTGGTCAGTGGTGGTGGTGGTGGTGGTGGTGGTGGTGGTGGTGGTGGTGGTGGTGGTGGTGGTGGTGGTGGTGGTGGGGTGAGGTGGTGGGGATGGTCAGGTTTGTGGTGGGTGGTGGTGATCAGGGTGGTGGTGGTGGTGGAGTGGTGGTGTGGTGAGGGTGGTGGTGAGTGGTGAGGTGGAGTGGTTGATTGAGGGTGGGGGTGAGTGGTGGGGGTGGTGGTGGGTGGTGGTGGTGGGGTGGTGGGTGGGTGGTGAGGTGGTGGGGGTGGTGGTGGTGAGGTGGTGGTGGTGTGGTGGTGGTGGTGGAGTGGTGGTGGTGGTGGTGGTGGTGGTGGGGTGGTGGTGGTGGTGGTGGTGGTGGTGGTGATGGTGTGGTGGTGGAGTGGTGGTGGTGGTGGTGGTGGGGTGAGGTGGTGATGGTGGTGGTGGTGAGGTGATGGTGGTGGGTGAGGTGGTGGTTTGGTGAAAGGTGGTGGTGGTTGGTGGTGGTGGTGAAGATGGTGGTGGTGGTGGTGAGGTGGTGGTCAGACGGTGGGTGGGTGGTGGTGGTGGTGGTGGGAGTTGGTTGGTGGTGGGGTTGATTGGTGGCGGTGGGGTGGTGGGGTGATGGTGGTGGGGGTGGTGGTGGTGTTGGTGGGTCGTGGTGGTGGTGATGGTGGATGGGTGGGGTGGTGGGGTGATGAGAGTGAGGTGGGTGATGTGGGTGGTGGTGGTGTGGTGGTGGCGGTGGTTGTGGTGGTGGTGGTGAGTGAGGTGGTGATGAAGTGGTGGTGAGGTGGTGGTGGTGGTGGTGGTGGTGGTGAGGTGGTGGTGGTGGTGGTGATGGTGGGTGAAGTGGTGGTGGTGGGGTGATTGGTGGCCTAAATCCCCAACTCAACCATATACATACATACATACACTCCACACTGTGTCCATATAAAGTAATCAGCTAATGCCAAATTCAGATATTAAAGATTATACAGGACTTCCCATGGCACCTCCCCATCAGGCAGGTGTTACCGTCCCAGGCTGCCCTTACCACCTACAGTAGCACTTAATTAGTGGAGTGAGGCAGGTGAGGGCTGTGTTGATTGCTTATGTATTTGACAAGGGCAAGAGACTCTTTAAAGTTGGTTCTACGACACCTGGGGGGCGGCAGGTTAGTGAGGTGGGTGGTGGGAGTGCAGGTGGTAAGATGGGTGATAGGGGTAGTGGGTGGGTGATGGGGAGTATTGGATGGTGGTGGTAAGGTGGAGTGGTAAGATTAGATTGATGGGGAGTGTGGAGTGGGTGGAGTAGGGTAGTAAGGTCGATTGGAGGAGTGGTAAAATTGGGTTGGTGGTTGGAATTGGGTGGTGGGGTGGTAAAGATTGGGTTGGTGGGGTGAGTGAATTGGGTTGGTGGAGTGGTCAAGGTGGGTTGGTGGTTGAGATTGGGTGTGGGTGGTGGGGTTGGTTGGTGGGGTGGTGGGGTGGGTGGTGGGGTTGGTGGGGTGAGTAAGTGGTAAGATTGGGTGGTAGGGTGGTGGGTGGGTGGTAGGTGGTAAGATTGGGTGTTGAAGTTGGTAAAGATTAGTTGGTAGTTGGTGGGGTTAGATTGAGTGAGTGGTGGGTGGATTGTGGTGGGGTGGTGGGGTGGGTTGGGGTTGGTGGGTGGTGGGTGGGGTGTTGGGTTGGTGGGGTGATGGTTGGTGGGGTTGGTTAGTTGTTGGGGGTGGGTGTGGTTGGGGATGTTGGGTTGGTTGGTGGGGTTGGTGCAGGGTTTGGTTGGGGATTGGATTGGGGTTGGTGGGGTTGGGGTTGGTGGGTTGGTGGGGTGGGTGGTAGCGTAGGTAAGGTTAGTGAGTAGGAGTAGTAAAGGTGGGTGGTAGGGTGGTGGGAATTGGGTGGTAGGGTGGAAGGTGGGTGAGGGTGTGGTGAGGTGCGTTGGTGGCGTGGTGGGTGGGTGGTGTGGGTGGTGGGGTGGGTGTGTGGTGGTGGGTGTGTGGTGGTGTTGTGGTGGGGTGGGTGGTGGGGTTGGTTGGGGTTGGTTGGTGGGTGGTGGGGTTGGTTGGTGGGGTGGTGGGGTTGGTGGGTGGTGGGGTTGGTGGGTTGGGGTTAGGTGATGGGTGGTAGATTGTGGGTGGGTGGTGGAGTGGGTGGGTGTTGGATTTGATGGTGGTTGGTTGGTGGGGTGGTGGGTGGTTGGTGTGGTGGGAGTTGGGTGGTGGGTGGTGGGGTGGTGGTGGTTGGGGAGGTGGTGGGTGGTTGGTGGGGTGGTGGGGTGGTTGGTGGGGAGATGTGTTGGGTTGGTGGGGTGGAAGGTTGGGTGGTGGGGTGGTTGGTGGGTGGTGGGGTTGGTGGGTGGGTGTGGGGTTAGTTGGTGGGGTTGGTTGGGTGGGTTGGTGTGGTGGGGTGGGAGATTGGTGGGTGGGTTGGTGGGGTTGGTGGGTGGGTGGTGGGGTGGTTGGTTGGGTTGGTGGGTTGGGTGGTGGGGTGGTGGGTGGGTGTGGTTGGTGGTGGGGTGGTTGGGTGGTTGGTGGGTGGTGGTGGGTGGTGGGTTGGTTGGTGGGTGGGGTTGGGTTGGTGGGGTTGGTGAGTTGGTTGGTGGGTGTGGTGGGTTGGTTGGGGTTGTGGTGGTTGGTTGGTGGGGTTGGTGGGGATTGGGTGGTGGTGAGTTGGTGGTGGGGTGGGTTGGTGGGGTTGGTGGGGGTGGGTTGGTTTGGGGTGGTGGGGGTTGGTTGGGGTGGGTGGTTGGTGGGGGTGGGTTGGTGAGGTTGGTGAATTGGGTGGGGGGTGGTGGGGTGGTTGGTGGGATTGGTGGGGTGGAATGGGTGGGGTTGGTGGGTTGGGTGTGGTGAGGTGGGTGGTAGAGTGGTGAGGTGGGTGGTAAGGTGGGTGGTAGGGTGGTAGGGTGGTAAGGTGGGTGGTAGAGTGGTAAGGTGGGTGGTAGGGTAGTAAGGTGGGTGGTAGGGTGGTAAGGTGGGTGTAATAGGCCCCTGTCTCATCAACAGAACGTATTATATAAATGGGTCAATACATCTGATATTATATTGAGATTCACCCCCTGTAACTTTCCACTGTCTATGAGTGAGACATGATATGGACACGTGAGCGGGCAACTTACCCAAGAGGGCGAGACCCATAGCTCAGCATTTCTGTAAGCACGCACTGCCATGCCCCTAAGCTTCAGTAGCTCACCTCAACTCATATCGTAAGGACGTGACCTAACGTTTATCATACATAAACGCCGTCCCTTTCTCATTCACTCCTAGACAGTGAGACTTACGGTTGATACACACTCAGGAATTATATCTACAACCTTTTATAATAAAACAAAGGAACTACCGTTTGGGTTTCGTTACTTAAAACCCAAATATAAATATGTGTGAACGGATTGGTTAATTGGACAAGCAGCCGATTCATATAGGTGGCAAGCGGTGTGTACGGATTCTTCAAACTGGTAGTCGTATCATCCGTCTGTGTTTTGTGAAAAACAAGAAACCACACAGCAGTGACGCGTTACATAATCCGAGTGTTTAAAACTATATCCCGTATTGAGACGATATGTAGTGAGCGCTCCTTATCTCTGTCACATACAAATACTTGCAGAATTCTTAATATACATATATTACAGCCTGTTGGTGCATATCCAGATTGAGCCTGTTGAGATAGACTCCACTCAGCATTCCCTAGACATTACAGTGTTGCAGTGTTGAAAAACAGTTTCGTAGCCTGGTCTTCAATTGGTATTTCACTAACAGCTGGGCAGTATTGTTGTGTCGTCAGCGCGAATTACGAATTCCGGTGTCATCATACAGATCTCCATATATACGTGGAATGTGAAGAATTGGCACACCGTAGTTTCGCCAGCGACCCAGCACCAACCAGTGTGATAACCAATCATCAGCAGTTTTCTGATCGCCGGAGGTGGAATTCACCTAATTCAAGTGGACTCCTCTCTCACCAAAGCAGAAGCGTCTTCTCGTTGCCAAGGAAACCAGCAGCAGCGCGCTCATCCTAGGAAGAGGCCCCGCCCACACTCCACCCACCACTCCACTCAGAACTTTTGAAGGATCACATTTTCTATACAGACGTACTACTCTGTATAAATAGGTATTTAAATTACATAGTTCTACACACATGAACACGTTCGAGAGATATCTTCACAAGGATAGGTTCGTCGGATAGGATTATTTCAATGATAAAGTGTCGAATGTAAGATTAATGTATTGAAAACCTATAATTTACAGTAGTTTGTAAGTGTCTGCCTACTTATTGATAGTTTAATAATTAACTACAAAACATATTCATTTGTCTTGTAAATGAGAGGCAAGTGATCTACTTACTGTTAAGTATTCATTGACCCAAGGGGAGCAATACTAACTTCTC
>NW_024742645.1:0-15000 GCF_018991925.1 Homarus americanus
CTAGTTACGTATTGCCACAAGTAAGGGTCCATTTCTTCCTCCATTTCTTCCAGTAAAACCCACTGTCGATGTCATTAGTCTAAGATTAAATATCAATATTACTTAAAACAAATGAAGTCTCTCAAGCGGACATCACATTCTTAGTATTTACAAAGACATCATCTAACTATAGGCTCTAACTGTCGTAAGTGTTGGCTCACCTCTTATAGCGGGTTACCATTTACAGCAGCCATGACCGTCGAGAATACTTATTTTCTCATACCACTGTTTCTAAGTTACTAAATATGAGTATCAATTTCCAGGTCTTTTTTCCTATTCTTATTCGCGTCACTCTCTATATTCCTCTCCTTTGGTTATCTGTCTACTTCCATCAATCAATTTCTCCGCTGTGACATTCCTAGTCCTCTCACGTCTTCCCATCCACATACACACTATAGTAACTCAAGTGTTTACTATATACCAGGTTAAGAATATTTGTACCGTGGTTATTCAAGGAGTGGTAAGCAA
The DNA here is from genome assembly GCF_018991925.1 of Homarus americanus. Taxonomy (NCBI): domain Eukaryota; kingdom Metazoa; phylum Arthropoda; class Malacostraca; order Decapoda; family Nephropidae; genus Homarus; species Homarus americanus. Next base: position 508 of record NW_024742645.1, read on the forward strand.
CCCTGGCTCTTAAGATATTATAGTTATGTTGTTCCCCAGAGTACTGTAATGTTGTCATGTGTACCTAAACCCAACCTAAACCTAACCTAAACCTAATTCGCCACTATGTTTGGTAAAATTGGAATGTAAGTTGAGAGAAATAACAGACGCTAAGGACAAAGATGCTAGTTGTTATGGGACGCCGGCTAGAAAGCTGGGAGACGCTTGATGACGATGGAGTGTAGGGTCTTGAGCGAGCACCGTCCATCTAAACACGCCCCACCACACACAATTGACCTGAATAACAAAAAGGTTAGGTTAGTTTAGGTTAGGTTCAGGTCAGTTCTTGTGGCATACTATCTTGTCTGTCATCTTCTACTGTCTCTTTTTTCGTGCAGTACATTCTCAAGGTGTCAGGATCACACTATTGCCAGATTTCGTTTCAATGGTCACTTTGCTCTCTTTTTCCTCTCCTGTGTGCTAGAAAACTTGGTCTTGCTTGGGTTCTTCCACGTTAGAAGACACCCGATATTCCGACACGCCTTCCCTTTGTTAGCCCCATTCTTGACACGCCTGCACCACGCCTGACACGCCTGCTGACCACGCCCGACACGCCTGCGACCACGCCCGGACACGCTCTGACCCCTGTCCACCTTACGTTCTTTTTCCGTTTGGCCTTAAATTCCCTTCTGTCTATTCTACGTCTACCTCCTTCAGTGTCCGGACGCGATCCATCTCCTCTGCGTCTGCCACACCCCACGTCTGTCACACCCACGTCTGTCACACCCCACGTCTGCCATGCACCCACGTCTGCTACACCTTCACGTCTGTCACACCCCACGTCTGTCACACCTCACGTCTGCTTACACCCCCGTCTGCCACGACCCCACGTCTGTTACTCCCTACGTCTGCTAACTTATCTCTCTCCTCCTCAACTCTGGCCCTCCCCACCGCTGCTCCTCTCCCACACTCATTTCTCCCCACCCCTGCTGCTCCTCTCCCCACCGCCACTCCCTCCCCACTGCTGCCCTCCCCACCTCTGCTCCTCCCCCACCGCTGTTCCTCCCCACTGCTGTCCTCCCACGACCCCAGCTCTCACAACGTCTGCCACGCCCTGCCGCTCTGAGTAGCGACGAGAATTCACGTCATTCAACCTGGCGTAGGCAATTTGTCCCTTGTGATGGTGAATATGGTCGACCATCCGACGTGACCCGCCTCCTCCCTCCTCCCTCCCTCCTCCTCCCTCCTTCTTCCCTCCTCCTCTCCCTCCCTTCCTCCTCCTATATTTGCTCTCTTACTCTCCCTCTTCTCTCTATGTCTCTCTCTCTCTCTGCACACGCACACAGATAGATAGATAGATACATATTTTATTGACCACGAATTATGAATACACACACACACGCACACACACACACAGACACACACACACACACACACACACACACACACACACACACACACACACACACACACACACACACACACACACAGACACACACACACACACACACACACGCACACAGTAGCAAGATAAGCAGCCCAGTGTTATACATAAATAATAATCACATATTTCAGGTGACCCAGAAGCTCTCTCTCTGTGGCTGTACACCTTGAATTAATATATGTACCTGCCCATACACCTACTCATTACCACTACACATACCTGGCCCCTGTCACCAAACACCTTGACATTCCACTGAAAACAACCTTCTAATCTTCAGGGTTGCTCATCGTCTTCAAAGGTTAAGTCATCGTTTCTAAAGGTTTAACATCGTCTTCAAAGGTTGTCATCATCTTCAAAGGTTAGCCATTATCGTGCTCAAAGGTTGTCATCGTCTTCAAAGGGTTAAGTCATCGTCTTCAAAGGTTGTCATCGTCTTCTAAAGGTTGTCATCGTCTTCAAAGTGCTAGTCATCGTCTTTAAAGGTTAAGTCTTAGTCTTCAAAGGTTAAGTTCATCGTCTTCGTGATGCTGTCATCGTCTTCAAAGGTTAAGTCATCGTCTTCAAAGGGTTGAGTTCATCGTCTTCAAAGGTTAAGTCATCATCTTCAAAGGTTAAGTCATCGTGCTCAAAGGGTTAAGTCATCGTGTTAAAGGGTTAACTCATCGTCCTCAAAGGGTTAAGTCATTGTCTCAAAGGTTTAGTCATCGTCTTCAAAGGGTTGTCATCGTCTTCAAAGGTTGTCAATGTTCTCAAAGGGTTAACTCATCGTCCTCAAAGGGTGTTTCATCATCTTCAAAGGGTTAAGTCATCGGCTCAAAGGGTTAAGTCATCGTGTTCAAAGGGTTAACCCATCGTCCCCAAAGGGTTGTCATTGTCCTCAAAGGTTTACTGTCATCGTCTTCAAAGTGTTAAGTCATCGTCTTCAAAGGTTGTCATCATCTCAAAGGGTTAAGTCATCGTCTTCAAAGGGTTAAGTCATCGTCTTTAAAGGGTTAAGTCGTCGTCTCTAAAGGGTTAAGTCATTGTCCTCAAAGGTTTAGTCATCGTCTTCAAAGGGTTAAGTCATTGTCTTCAAGGGTTAAGTCAATGAAAGGTTTAGTCATTGTCCTCAAAGGGTTAAGTCATCGTCTAAATGTTAAGTCATTGTCTTCAAAGGTTAAGTCATCGTCTTCAAAGGTTAAGTCATCGTCTTTAAAGGTTAAGTCATCGTCTTCAAATGTTAAGTCATCGTCTTCAAAGGGGTAAGTCATCGTGCTCAAAGGGTTAAGTGATCGTCTTCAAAGGTTAAGTCATCGTCTTCAAATGTTAAGTCATCGTCTTCAAAGGTTAAGTCATCGTCTTCAAAGGTTAAGTCAACGTCTTCAAAGGGTTAAGTTATCGTCTTCAAAAGTTAAGTCATCGTCTTCAAAAGTTAAGTCATCGTCTTCTAAGGTTAAGTCATCGTCTTCAAAGGTTAAGTCATCGTCTTCAAATGTTAAGTCATCGTCTTCAAAGGGTTAGTCATCGTGTTCAAAGGGTTAAGTCGTCGTCCTCAAAGGGTTAAGTCATCGTGTTCAAAGGGTTAAGTCATCGTGTTCAAAGGTTTAGTCATCGTCTTCAAATGTTTAGTCATCGTCTTCAAATGTTAAGTCATCGTCTTCAAAGGGTTAAGTCATCGTGTTCAAAGGTTTAGTCATCGTCTTCAAAGGGTTAAGTCATCGTCTTTAAAGGGTTAAGTCATCCTCAAGGGTTAAGTCATCGTCTTTAAAGGGTTAAGTCATCGTCTTCAAAGGGTTAAGTCATTGTCCTGAAAGTGTTAAGTCATTGTCCTCAAAAGGTTAAGTCATCGTCTTTAAAGGGTTAAGTCATCGTCTTGAAGGGTTAAGTCATTGTCCTCAAAGGGTTAAGTCATCGTGTTCAAAGGGTTAAGTCATTGTCCTCAAAGGGTTAAGTCATCGTCTTTAAAGGGTTAAGTCATCGTCTTCAAAGGTTAAGTCATCGTCTTCAAATGTTAAGTCATCGTCTTCAAAGGGTTAAGTCATCGTCTTCAAAGGGTTAAGTCATCGTCTTCAAAGGGTTAAGTCGTCATAATACTAAAGTGCATATGGGAGACTAAACTGAAGTGTATTACTGTTACTACAAACTGTTGGATTTTAATTAGACATGAAATATTTAGCTGTACTAGTTAGTTTAAATAGAAGCATCTCAAGTGATCTGGTAATGGAAAAGTCACAGAAAATGGAATTCCTATTTGTCTGGGATCCTTACAAAGGTTTAAACCACCATTCTAATCGCCCTTTCAGAGTGTTAAACCATTGATTTTAAAGGGAAATAGTTTTTTTTTCAAAGGTTTAAGCCATGATTATATTATTAACTGTCTTGGAAAAAGGTAAAGCCATTATCCTTAAAGTGTTAATCCGTCATCTTGTTGAACTGTCGCCCTCAAAGAGATCTTCCTCCCCTCTCAAGATCTCCCTCTCCCTCCCCCAAGATCTCCCTCCCTCGTCCCTCAAGTCCTCCCTCCCTCAAGACATCCCTCCCCTCTCAACAATTCCCCCAAGACATCCCCCCTAGACAAGCTTCCTCCCCCCTCCCCCTCCAGAAGCCATTAAGATGGTCTCCCCTCCAAGAGAAGAAAGGAAATGGAATATCTGTCAGAATATATATAAACGTATAAGTGTTACAGCTTCAGGTTATAGGTAGTAGAATACCTCCTCTCTCCCTAGGGACTACTACATCAGGATTTGCTCGACCAGACGTGTGGGATTGGAACCTAAATGGGATTGGAGGGTTTGTGTTTTATAGGATTGGATTCTGTTTTTGTGGGATTGGAATCTATATAATTTTGGGCTCTTGTGGGATTCGAATATATTGTTTTTGTTTTATAATAAATTCTGTTTTTTGACGGATCTGAACCTATGTTTTGTTTGATTGGAATTTGTATTATGCGGGATTGGAATCTTCAATGATGTAGCAACTCAGACAAGATTGGATCTTTGTGTTGCATGAAGAGAGGATTAGATTCTCTTTTGAGTTCAAGGGATTCAGGATCAAAGCCTCTTCCTTTCAATAACATTAACGAATTAAAGTCAAAGGCAACACACATCCAGTTACACAGGTACGGGAAACACACACACACACACACACACACACACACACACACACACACACACACACACACACACACACACACAAAGATAAACATACATACATACATACATACATACATACATACATACATACATACATACATACAAACAAACATACATACATACATACATACAAGGGATGAGCGAGGTAGTGGTGGTGCCCTGTGAGTCATGTTTGTAGTCATATATGTGTGAGTGGTGGTGGTGGTGGTGGTGATGGGAATTGATTGAAGTTATGGTGGTAGTTGTAGTAGTGGTGATAGTGGTGGTAGTGGTGGTAGTGGTGGTAGTGGTGGTAGTGGTGGTAGTAGTGTTGGTGGTGGTGGTGGTGGTAGACGGGGAATAACTCTGTCGGAAAAGACGAAGACAACATTTACAAAATTACGAAGAATGAGAAGGAAAATGGAGGGAAAATTGGATGTATAATTATAAGGAAAATATACGAAATTAGACGATGAATAAAGACATAATACCTATAATTGGAAGGAAAACAAAGACTAATTTCGATAGATTTATAGGGAAAATAAAATCTATGAACGGGGAAAAAATCATTGAAGTCATACGTGTGAAAAAATATGAAGCTAGGGAAAAAATCTAAGCGCATCTGAGGAAAAAATTATAATCAATTGCTCAATAACATTACGAAAAATGATCCAAATTATAGGGAAAAAATCATAACAATAGGGAAAAACAGACAATGAAAGCTGTGAATGGTGGGGGAAAACGTAAAGAAATTCCCCGAGGACCGTAACGATAGATTCAGGGCGGGGTGGGGGGGGCGGGGGGCAGGTGGGGGCGGGTGGGGGCACGGGGGGACGGGGACGGGGGCGAGGGTGGGGGGCGAGGTGGGGACGGGGGCGGGGGCTGGTGGCTGGGGAGATTGTGGGTGAGAACCACTAGGAATTATGGGTGTGTGGTGGTGGGGAGAGAGGAGGAGGGAAAGGAGGAGAGGAAGGGAGGAAGGAGGGAAAGGAGGGAGGAGGAGAAAAGACGAATGACGTGACCAGTGCTCAGGCAGACATGGGGCTATTTTGCACACTATGAGGAAGAATCTCTTTCTTTTCTTTCTTTCTTTTCTCTCGTCAACTGGGACTTTTTTTATAAAGTAGGGTTTTTCCTCCTGAGGCAGTAACTTGTTTGGCTAAGAGGAAAAAAATTCCTTTGAGTGAGAGATTATTTTCTGAGGGAGTTATTGTTGGTGTGTGTGTGTGTGTGTGTGTGTGTGTGTGTGTGTGTGTGTGTGTGTGTGTGTGTGTGTGTGTCAACTAACCAAAGCTAACAATCATCAGAGAGCTATACAAACGCAGCTAAGAACTCCCCACTCCCACCCACCCACATCCCACCCCACCTCCACCCACACCCCACCCACACCTCACACCCCACCCACCCCACCCCACCCCACCCCACCCCACCCCACCCCACCCCACCCCACCCCCCACATCCCACCCCACACTCCCCCACGCCACCCACACACCATCCCACCCACACCCCACCCCCACCCCTGCACCACCCCACCCCACACTCCCCATCCCATCCACATCCAACCCCACACCCCACCCCACCCACACCCCACCCACACCACCCCACCCCCACCCCACCCCACCCCACCCCACACTCCCCACCCCACACTCCCACCCCACCCACACCCCACCCCTGTCCCTCCCCACCCCACCCCACCCACACTCCCCCCACCCCACCCACATCCACCCACACCCCACCCCACCCACACCCCACCCACACCTCACCCCACCCCCCACCCCACCCCACACTCCCACCCCAACCCCACCCCACCCACACCCCACCCCACCCCACACCACCCCAAACTCCCACCCACCCACACCCCACCCCACCCCACACTCCCCACCCCACACCAACCCACCCCACCCCACACTCAACCCACCCCACCCCCACACTCCCCACCTCACCCACACCCTACCCACTCCCCACCCCCACCCCACCCCCCACCCCCACCCCACCGCCCAGATAACTAGCATAAATGAACCAGAAACAGGTTGTGTTTGCTCAGCCAGAATGTCCCTGGAAAAACGACCAAAATCTCTTAAGAAAATCGACTGGAAAATGCTGGAGAAAATCTTCATTGATTGGTGATGCTGTGGTGAGAATTACTGAAGGAATTAGATCAAGAATTAGCTGAGAATTGAGAATTTTTTGAGAATAATGGAGTTTTTTTTTTACTGAGAATTAGTGTTCTGGGATAATTTATCTGAGAATAATCGAGATAATTTGTTTTTTTACCAGAGAATTATCAGATTTTGGGGTAAGAATTTTTTATAATCTAATGAAGAATTATTGGAGATTTATCAGAGAATTTAAGTTATTTATGATTTAAATATATTTTTTTTGTAGAATTATTCAGCATTCATCCAAGACATAAACTGCAACACACACACACACACACACACTCATACACTCATACACACACACACACACACACACACACACACACACACACACACACACACACACACACACACACACACACACACACACACACACACACACACACACACAGGAGGCAGCATATCATTGAAGTGTCGTGTAGTGACACAAACGAAGAATAAAATCACAGAAGCAAAACACATCCTGAGTTTAATGTGTGTGTGTGTGTGTGTGTATGTGTGCGTGTGTGTGTGTGTGTGATAGAAAGAAGGCCTTGCTGTGTACACAATTTCATATACAATTAAGTAAGATAAATGTTTATGTTTCATGAACATTTTAATTAAACATCATATATTTATAGCATCATGTTTGCATATTACGGTAATTAAATTTAATGTTTCATCCCTTGTGTTAAAGCAGCTGACAACGTGGAGTGTTTTAACGCACTCTCCTCAGGTCAAACACAAGGGATACTGAGCAAGATTGACTTCACTTAATATATCAACAGTCATACATTGTCAAGAAGCACCAACATAGGTTCCTAGTCAAATGGGCCCTAATTGTAATAGTTCTCAGTCTTAATGGGCCCTAATTGTAATAGTTCTCAGTCTTAATGGGCCCTAATTGTGGTTCTCAGTCTTAATGGGCCCTAATTGCAATAGTTCTCAGTCTTAATGGGCCTAATTGTAATAGTTCTCAGTCCTAATGGGCTAATTGTAATAGTTCTCAGTCTTAATGGGCCCTAATTGTAATAGTTCTCAGTCTTAATGGGCCCTAATTGCAATAGTTCTCAGTCTTAATGGGCCCTAATTGTAATAGTTCTCAGTCCTAATGGGCCCTAATTGCAATAGTTCTCAGTCTTAATGGGCCCTAATTGCAATAGTTCTCAGTCTTAATGGGCCCCTTGTAATAGTTCTCAGTCCTAATGGGCCCTAATCATAACAGGCCCCGGGTCAAATAGGTTCCAGTTATGATACTGCAAAGTCAAAATGGGCGCCAGTCCTAATGAGCGCCAGTCCAAATGAACCCCAATCCAAATTACGATGTTATTTACTTAGACTTTAGCAAAGCATTTGACGAAGTACCGCATCAGAGGCTTCTGAGAAAAATTAAGGCTCATGGTATCGAGGGGAAAGTTTTAAATTGGATAAATCATGGCTCACCGATAGAACGCAAAGGGTCAGTGTAGATGGTGTTAAGTCTGGAGTGGGGCTGTAACCAGGTTCCAGGGTCAGTACTAGGCCACTCTTGTTCATAATCTATATAAACGATTTAGATACTGGGATCAGCAGGACATAAGCAAGTTTGCGGATGACACCAAAATAGGGCGGCAGATTAATTCAGGCAGGATGCAAATGCATTACAGGAGGATCTAAATAAACTGCAGGGTGGTCTGAAAATGGCAAATGAAGTTCAACACCAGCAAGTGCAGCGTTTAATATTGAAGAACAAATACTTATAATGTATACAGCCCAATAACATCAACCTAGAGAGTCGACTTGTGAAAGAGACCTAGGGTACTTATGCCCGGACCTACGGCCTAGAAAACAGTGCGTTAATGTTCGAAATAAAAACAGAGTATTGGTTTTATATCTAGAAGTGTAAGTAACAAGAGTGCAGTCTTATTGCAACTATATCTTGTGCTAGTTAGGCCGCACCTCGATTATGCGGTTCAGTTCTGGTGCCCTTATTATAGAATGGATATAAATTCACTAGAGTCGGTGCAGCGAAGAATGACAAAATGATTCCGACTTAGAAACCTCTATATCAGGATATGTTAAAGAACTTAACTTGCATTCTAGAAAGACGAAGAGTGGGGAGATATGATAGAAGTATTTAAAGGGTGAAAGAATCAATAAAGGGATATAGATAAAGTTCTTATAATATCCGAGAGGATGGGACTGGAGCAACGGATTCAGTTGATAAGTTTAGGTTTAGGAGGAGATAGGAAGAAACGTTCACAAATAGGGTGGTGGACGAGTGGAACAAGTTTAGCAACTTTGTAGTGTTGGAACTCTGGAAAGTTTCAAAAGGAGGCTAGATAGATTCATGGATAATAGAGAGTAGTAACTCTCACAGGATACAGGCCAACCGGCCTATTGCAGACTCCTTATTTTTTATGTTCTTAATGTTCAAATGAACCCCAATCCAAATGAACCCCAGTCCAAATGAACCCCAATCCAAATGAACCCCAGGTCTAGCGGGGTTAGGTTAGGTTAGGTTAGTTTAATTTAGGAATTATTAGGACTGCAGCTTAAAACGTTTGAGCCATTTGAATTTCAACAAATGAACAAAATAAAAATAATAATTGTTTTTTTTTATTCTTTTATTTACTCTTTTCTGGTACAGTATTTATTCATTTATTCTGCTTCATTAATTATACCAACTCCTTAAATAAATAAATTATTGTGTGTGTCTTATGTAATGATGATGATGATGATGATGATGATGATGATGATAGGGATGATGATGGTAGGGGATGATGATGATGATGATGATGATGATGATGATGATGATGATGATGATGAGGAGGAGGAGGAGGAGGAGGAACGATGCCTAATCACCTCCCTCCTCTCACCCACCCTCCTCCTTCTCTCACCCTCCTCCCCTGCTTTTCTCTCACCCTCCCTCTTCTCCTCTCACTCCTCCCTCCTCCTCTCTCTCACCCACCCTCTCTCCTCTTCCTCACCCTCCTCCCTGCTTCTCTCACCCTCCCTCCCTCCTTTCTCTCACCCTCCCTCCCTGCTTTTCTCACCCTCCCTCCTGCTTCTCTCCCTCCCTCCTCCTTCTCTCACCCACCTCCCTCCTTTTCTCTCACCCTCCCTCCTTTCCTCTCACCCACCTCCCTCCTTCTCTCACTTCCTCCTGCCCTCTTTCTCTCACTCCCTCCTCCTTCTCTCACCTCCTCCTTCTCACTCCACCTCCTCCTCTCTACACCTCCCTCCTCCTTTCTCTCACCTCCTCCCCTCCCTCCCACCCTCCTCCTCCTCCTCTCTCACCCCTCCCTCCCTCCTTCTCTACCCTCCCCCTCCTTCTCACTCCTCTCCTTCTCCCTCCTCCCTCCTTCCCCACCCTCTCCCTCCTCTTCTCTCTCACCCTCCCTCCCTCCTTCTCTCTCCACTCCCTCCCTCCCTCCTTTCTCACCCTCCCTCCCTGCTTTTCTCTCACTCCCCTCCTCCCTGCTTTTCTACCCTCCCTCCCTCCTCTCTCTCACCCTCCCTCCCTCCTTCTCCTCACCCTCCCTCCCTCTCCTTCTCTCACCTCCCTCCCTCCTTCTCCTCACTCTCCCCCCTCCTCCTTTCTCACTCCCTCCCTCCTCTTCTCACCCTCCTCCTTCTTCTCACCTCCTCCCTCCTTCTCTCACCTCCCTCCTCTCACCCTCCCTCCCTCCTTCTCTCACCTCCCTCCTCTCTCACTCCTCCCTCCTCTCCTCTCTCACCCCTCCCCTCCCTCCTCTTCTCTCTCCCTCCCTCCTCCTCTCACCCTCCCTCCTCCTTCTCTCACCCCCCCTCCCTCCTTTCCTTCCTCACCTCCCTCCCTCCCTCCATCTCCTCACCCCTCCCTCCCTCCTTCTTCACCCTCCCTCCCTCTTCTTCTCTCACCCTCCCTCCTCCTTCTTCCTCTCACCCTCCCTCCCTCCTCCTCCTCCTCCCCCTCCTTCTTCACCCTCCCTCCCTCCTTTCTCACCCTCCCTCCTCCTTCTCTCACCCTCCTCCCTCCTTCTTCCTCACCTCCTCCCTCCCTCCTTCCTCACCCTCCCTCCTTCTTTCCTCACCCCTCCCTCCCTGCTTCTCTCTCACCCTCCCTCCCTCCTTCCTCACCCTCCTCCCTCTCCTCCATCTCTCACCCCTCCCCCCTCCTTCTTCTCACCCTCCCTCCTTCTCTCACCTCCCTCCCTCCTTTCTCTCACCCTCCCTCCTCTTCTTCCTCACCCTCCTCCTCCATCTCTCACCCTCCCTCCCTCTTTCCTCTCACCCCTCCCTCCTTTCTCTCACCCTCCTCCCCTCCCTTGCCTTCTCCTCCTCCTTCCTTCTCTCTTCTCCTCCCTCCATCTTCCTCACCCTCCTCCCTCCTTCTCACCCCTCCTCCTTCTCTCACCCTCCCTCCTCTCACCCTCCTCCCTCCTTCTCTCACCCTCCCTCCTTCTTCCCTCCTCCCCCTCCCCCCTCCCCTCCTTCTCTCCACTCCCTCCCTCCTTCCTTCCCCTCCCTCCTTCTTCACCCTCCCTCCCTCCGTCCACATGACTGCCTCCTTTCCTTTCGTACCACCTCTTTTCTCTCCCCCACCTCTTGCCTTCCCTCAGACTCACCTCCCCCATCAGTCTCACCTCCCCATCAGTCCTCACCCCCCATCAGTCCTCACCTCCCCCCATCAGTCCTCACCTCCCCCCACTGTCCTCACCCCCCATCAGTCCCTCACCTCCCTCTTGATTACAGGAAGGGGAAGTGAGAGAGAGACAATACCTCACCCACATGACTTTTATGGAGCACATGTTATCTCTCTTTCTTGTTGTTGGGTTAAGAGGCATTCTCTCGTTGACGGTGGAGGTGATGAGCGTTGACGGTGGAGGTGATGAGCGTTGACGGTGGAGATGACGAGAGCTGACGGTGGAGGTGATGAGCGTTGACGGAGATGATGAGCGTTGACGGTGGAGATGACGAGAGCTGACGGTGGAGGTGATGAGCGTTGACGGTGGAGGTGACGAGCGTTGACGGTGGAGGTGATGAGCGTTGACGGTGGAGTATGATGAGCGTTGACGGTGGAGATGACGAGAGCTGACGGTGGAGGTGATGAGCGTTGACGGTGGAGGTGATGAGCGTTGACGGTGGAGATGACGAGCGTTGACGGTGGGTGATGGGCTGACGGTGGATGGATGAGCGTTGACGGTGGAGGATGAGCGTTGACGGAGGTGATGAGCGTTGACGGTGGAGGTGATGAGCGTTGACGGTGGAGATGACGAGCGTTGACGGTGGAGATGATGATGGAGGTGACGAGCGTTGACGGTGGAGGTGACGAGCGTTGACAGGAGGTGATGAGCGTTGACGGTGGAGGTGACGAGCGTTGACGGTGGAGATGACGAGCTGACGGTGGAGGTGATGAGCGTTGACGGTGGAGGATGAGCGTTGACGGTGGAGGTGATGAGCGTTGACGGTGGAGGTGATGAGCGTTGACGGTGGAGATGACGAGGCGACGGTGAGGTGATGAGCGTTGACGGTGGAGGTGATGAGCGTTGACGGTGGAGATGACGAGCGTTGACGGTGGAGGTGATGAGCGTTGACGGTGGAGGTGATGAGCGTTGACGGTGGAGGTGATGAGCGTTGACGGTGGAGGTGATGAGCGTTGACGGTGGAGGTGATGAGCGTTGACGGTGGAGATGATGAGCGTTGACGGTGGAGATGACAAGCGTTGACGGTGGAGGTGACGAGCGTTGACGGTGGAGGTGACGAGCGTTGACGGGGAGGTGATGAGCGTTGATGGTGAGGTACGAGCGTTGACGGTGAGATGACGAGGCTGACGGTGGAGGTGATGAGCGTTGACGGTGGAGGTGATGAGCGTTGACGGTGGAGGTGATGAGCGTTGACGGTGGAGGTGATGAGCGTTGACGGTGGAGATGACGAGCGTTGACGGTGGAGGTGATGAGCGTTGACGGTGGAGATGACGAGCGTTGACGGTGGAGGTGACGACGCTGACGGTGGAGGTGATGAGCGTTGACGGTGGAGATGACGAGCGCTGACGGTGGAGGTGATGAGTTGACGGTGGAGATGTCAGGAGTTGACGGTGGAGGTGATGAGCGTTGACGGTGGAGATGACGAGCGTTGACGGAGGTGATGAGCGTTGACGGTGGAGGTGATGAGCGTTGACGGTGGAGGTGACGAGCGTTGACGGTGGAGGGATGAGCGTTGACGGTGGAGGTGATGAGCGTTGACGGTGGAGGTGATGAGCGTTGATGGTGTAGGTGATGAGCGTTGACGGTGGAGATGACGAGCGTTGACGGTGGCGATGATGAGCGTTGACGGTGGAGGTGATGCGTTGACGGTGGAGGTGATGAGCGTTGACGGTGGAGGTGATGAGCGTTGACGGTGGGTGATGAGCGTTGACGGTGGAGGTGATGAGCGTTGACGGTGGAGATGACGAGCGTTGACGGTGGGAGGTGATGAGCGTTGACGGTGGAGGTGATGCGCGTTGACGGTGGAGGTGAGGAGCGTTGACGGTGGAGGTGACGAGCGTTGACGGAGGTGATGAGCGTTGACGGTGGAGGTGACGAGCGTTGACGGTGGAGGTGATGAGGTTGACGGTGGAGGTGATGAGGCGTTGACGGTGGAGGTGATGAGCGTTGACGGTGGAGGTGATGAGCGTTGACGGTGGAGGTGACGAGCGTTGACGGTGGAGGTGATGAGCGTTGACGGTGGAGGTGATGAGCGTTGACGGTGGAGGTGATGAGCTGACGGTGGAGGTGACGAGCGTTGACGGTGGAGGTGATGAGCGTTGACGGTGGAGGTGATGAGCGTTGACGGTGGAGGTGATGAGCGTTGACGGTGGAGGTGATGAGCGTTGACGGTGGAGGTGATGAGCGTTGACGGTGGAGGTGATGAGCGTTGACGGTGGAGATGACGAGCGTTGACGGTGGAGATGACGAGCGTTGACGGTGGAGGTGATGAGCGTTGACGGTGGAGGATGAGCGCGACGGTGGAGGATGAGCGTTGACGGTGGAGGTGATGAGCGTTGACGGTGGAGGTGACGAGCGTTGACGGTGGAGATACGAGCGCTGACGGTGGAGGTGACGAGGCTGACGGTGGAGATGACGAGAGCTGACGGTGGAGATGACGAGAGCTGACGGTGGAGGTGATGAGCGCTGACGGTGGAGATGACGAGCGCTGACGGTGAGGTGATGAGCGTTGACGGTGGAGATGACGAGCGCTGACGGTGGAGGTGACGAGCGCTGACGGTGGAGATGACGAGCGCTGACGGTGGAGGATGAGCGCTGACGGTGGAGATGACGAGCGCTGACGGTGGAGGTGACGAGCGCGCTGACGGTGGAGGTGATGAGCGCTGACGGTGGGAGATGACGAGCGCTGACGGTGGGTGACGAGAGCTGACGTGGGTGATGACGCTGACGGTGGAGATGACGAGCGCTGACGGTGGGATGACGAGCGTTGACGGTGGGTGACGAGGCGCTGACGGTGGGGTGACGAGCGCTGACGGTGGAGATGACAGGCCCTGACGGTGGGACGGGCGCTGACGGTGGGTGACGGGCTGACGGTGGAGGTGATGAGCGCTGACGGTGGATGACGGGCGCTCAACTAAGTCAAGTCGGTTATATGTTGAAAGGAGTCGTCTGCCCCCGCCCGTGTTGTGCAGCGGAAAGGTGATGATGATTAGCAGGTGATTGGATGTGGTGTAGGAAGGGGTAGTAGGTGATTGTATGTGATTGTTGGGGGTAGTGGTGATTGGGTGTGATTGGAAGAGCCGTGGAGGATATTTTTTCGTCTCTTTCACACTGGAAAGAAAATATGAAAGATTGTTGATTGGAATGAGGTCTGG
>NW_024742645.1:27500-30464 GCF_018991925.1 Homarus americanus
GAGAGAGAGAGAGGAGGAAATACTGACCTAAAACACATGATAAAAATTTTGTCTCCGGTTTACATGAAACTTTATATATACTTCTTTTCTCTCATATTTGTGGTCTGATCCTGACGTAAAATATAATCAAGGCACTCACGTTTAATAATCTCTTCCACATTAAACCTCCTCCTCTTCCTCCTTCTTCTTCTCTTTCTCCTCCTTCTCCTTCCCTCCTACTGCTCCTTATTTAACCTGCAGCTTCTCTTCTTCCTTCCTTCCTTCCTTCTTTCCTATATCCCACCTCCTACCACCCTCCCATCTCCTCACCCTCCACCTCCCCACCCTCTTACCTCCTTATCATTTCTCTTCCCTTCCTTCCTTCCTTCCTTCCTTCCTTTCCGTCCGTCCATCGAAGTAGTAAAAAAGGAAAATTGGTTTTTACTGTCGGGAACCGGATCGCAATCTGTTTAGTATCCAATATAGGCGTGTGGGAGTGAGCCTCCAGCCCCACACACACCCTTACACGACAGAGGAACGTACACCCAAGAATCAGGGGAAAGGGAGGAAGAGAGAGAGAGAAGGGGGTGAAGGTGGGGAGGGAGGCAAGGATAGGGAGGATGGAGGTGGGGAGGAGAGGGGAAGATAGGGGAAGAGGGGGCACGCCGCTCTCACTGCTGATGTGGCCTTGGTAACCTTCTCCCCCTCCTCCTCTCTCCCTCTCCCCTCCTCCCTCACCCACCTCCTCACCCACCCTCCCTCCCCCCCTCGTGTGTCTCTCTGGGTACGGCACGGGGCACCTCGTCTTCCTCCGCTCTATTGGGAAGAGGTAAAGCTATCCCTATCACGCTCCTCTGTCCCTTCTGCCTATCCCGTCCATCTGTCTATCCCCCGTCCATCCTGTCCGTACAACAAATCCTGCCACCAGATGGAGCCACCACCACCACCACCACCACCACTGAGCAACAAAGAAAAACATTAGGTCCATATTTATCGGCACGTGCCCTTTAGATTAACACTATCTTCTCCTTGTTCATCTCTGGGTTATGGATCAAATGTCGTCCTCCTGTGGCAAGGGACAGGTTAGGTTAGGTTAGGTTAGGTTAAAGATAACTGGTTAGTTTCCTTCTCGCCACGGGATCAGGGTTTATACTCTCTCTCTCTTTTTTTTTTTTTTTTTTTTTTTTTTTTTTTTTTGCCAGTACAAGCTACCAACTAATAACCTCGACCATTTGGATTCAATATTTTTGTTCTGTTACAACTAAACAAACAAACACATAAACAAAATATTCAGGGAATATTTTTGGGGGAACTCAATCATATGAACTTGTTGTAGTAGTGTGGTAACGGTGTGGTAGTGTGGTGGTGTGGTAGTGTGGTGATGGGTGTGGTAGTGTGGTGATGGTGTGGAGTGTGGTGATGGTGTGGTAGTGTGGTGATGGTGTGGTAGTGTGGTGATGGTGTGGTAGTGTGGTGATGGTGTGGTGGTGTGGTGATGGTGTGGGTAGTGTGGTGATGGTGTGGTAGTGTGGTGATGGTGTGGTGGTGTTGTGATGTGGTGGTGTTGTGATGGTGTGGGAGTGTTGTGATGGTGTGTGGTAGTGTTGTGATGGTGTGGTAGTGTTGTGATGGTGTGGTAGTGTGGTGATGGTGTGGTGGTGTTGTGATGGTGTGTGGTAGTGTGGTGATGGTGTGTGGTGGTGTTGTGATGGTGTGGTAGTGTGGTGATGGTGTGGTATTGTTGTGATGGTGTGGTAGTGTGGTGATGGTGTGGTGGTGTTGTTGTGATGGTGTGGTAGTGTGGTGATGGTGTGGTGGTGTTGGATGGTGTGGTAGTGTGGTGGTGTGGTGAGTGTTGATGGTGTGGTGGTGTGGTGATGGTGTGGTGGTGTGATGGTGTGGTAGGTGTGGTGATGGTGTGGTATTGTTGTGATGGTGTGGTAGTGTGGTGATGGTGTGGTAGTGTGGTGATGGTGTGGTGGTATTGTGATGATGGTGTGGTAGTGTGGTAACGGTGTGGTAGTGTGGTGATGGTGTGGTAGTGTTGTGTGATGGTGTGGTAGTGTTGTGATGGTGTGGTAGTGTGTGGTGATGGTGTGGTGGTGTTGTGATGGTGTGGTAGTGTTGTGATGGTGTGGTAGTGTGGTGATGGTGTGGTATTGTTGTGATGGTGTGGTAGTGTGGTAACGGTGTGGTAGTGTGTGATGGTGTGGTAGTGTTGTGATGGTGTGGAGTGGTGTTGTGATGGTGTGGTGGGTGGTGATGGTGTGGTGGTGTTGTGATGGTGTGGTAGTGTGGTGATGGTTTGGTGGTGTTGTGATGGTGTAGTGTGGTGATGGTGTGGTAGTGTGGTGATGGTGTGTGGTAGTGTGGTGATGGTGTGGTGGAGTGTTGTGATGGTGTGGTAGTGTTGTGATGGTGTGGTAGTGTGGTGATGGTGTGGTAGTGTGGTGATGGTGTGGTAGTGTGGTGATGGTGTGGTATTGTTGTGATGGTGTGTGGTAGTGTGGTGATGGTTTGTGGTAGTGTGGTGTGGTGTGGTAGTCTGGTGATGGTGTGGTATTGTTGTGATGGTGTGGTAGTGTTGTGATGGTGTGTGGTGTGGTGATGGTGTGGTGGTGTTGTGATGGTGTGGTAGTGTGGTGATGGGGTGTGGTAGTGTGGTGATGGTGTGGTAGTGTGGTGATGGTGTGGTGGTGTGGTGATGATGTGGTAGTGTGGTAACGGTGTGGTAGTGTGTGGTGATGGTGTGGTGGTGTTGTGATGGTGTGGTAGTGTGGTGATGGTGTGGTGGTGTTGTGATGGTGTGGTGGTGTGGTGATGGTGTGGTATTTGTGATGGTGTGGTAGTGTGGTGATGGTGTGGTGGTGTTGTGATGGTGTGGTAGTGTGGTGATGGTGTGGTGGTGTTGTGATGGTGTGGTGGTGTGGTGATGGTGTGGTGTGTTGTGATGGTGTGGGTAGTGTGGTGATGGTGTGGTGGTCG
>NW_024742646.1:0-15241 GCF_018991925.1 Homarus americanus
TATTTCTTTCATAAAAATTGGAGACGTTGGTGTCGTACTCGTTTTTTGTTTAAAATGGCGTCTTTTGGGAAAAATTGACTCTAAGGTGGACAACCTCTTATCTCTTCCTCAATTAGTCTGCCTTAGAGAGGTTTTACTGGACATAAATGATATAGATGAAAATATAAAGAGCCATATTGTCAAGTTTGCAGATGACAGAAATATTTGGGAAGGTGACAGTCATGACGATTTGCAGCCATGCAAAAAGATCCTCAAAAGCTGTTCAAATGGTCTTGAGACTGGTAAAAGATTTTTAACAATGCAAAATGTAAGACTGTATGTAGGATACAACAACCCAAATCCCCACTATTCTGTCAATAACACTTTCCTGGATACTTTCAATAAAGTGAAAGATCTTGGTATTGTGATAGATCAATCACTGAAAGCAGTGCTCTAAGTGGGGGCAACAGTGACAAAAGCCAACCAAGAATTGTGAATTATAAAGCATACCTTCAAAAACAAAGACATGAAAATGACCCTTCAATTGTACAAATATCACGTACGTCCCAGTCTGGATTACTGTACACGGTACAGGCATGGAAACCCTACCTCCAGAAAACCCTAACATCCTTAGAAAGGTTGAACACAGTGACTAAGATGATTCTTGAATTATGTCATCCTGATAATCCAATAAATTGAGGGCCTTGGGGTTAACAACCCATCTGACAAGACACAACAGGGCACAACTCATAGACATTCAAACTCTTGAAAAAGATGGAAAACATGAATCTGGGCCATGTCACGCACAACCAAAATAATGGGACGTGACTCTAAGCTTGGCAACTTATCATACAGAATAAAAATAACCCGAGACAAGACTATCAAGAACGATGGAAGGATCCTACATAGCAACTGGCCTCCTTTCCTCACCCTGACCACCTCTAGTGGGTGGCCATTAAGGCAAATAAAGTAATTATTTATTTATCATCCAAATTAAGTAATTTTGAGACAAGTTTCAGCAATAACTAATCTTCAGATTTGTTGTGTTACACCTTGTGTTACACAACTGCTTGTATGGTTTTACATGACAACACAAACACCTTTACACTAAAAGTCAAACATTTATACAAAACACACACACACGCACATTTAAACAAATATATGTACCGTACAAACAAACTCTCTTAAATAAATATAAATGCACACAAACACATTTACATAAATGTCCACCTTTAGATAAATACACTATACTGTAAATTTGTTTAATTAATTCAAGGGTCATAATTAACGCTAATTTGTGACATTTTTGCATTCCGAATCAAGATCCTTAATCAGTATTTAAAAACAGTACAGTACAGTACAGTATAGTGCAGTACAGTACAGCACAGCGTCTCTGATGAATTTGAACCAAATCTACAACATGACCTCCTGTGCCCAAACACAAGATACGGATAATATGCTTAAATAATAAAGCTGCTCCATATTCTCGAAAAAATGTATTTAAATGTGAATTAAAACTAATGGGTAACCTGTATAATGGGGTAGCTCACCCAGCAGGGATGGGGCCCAAGGAAAGTCATTTATCTTAAGAATATGTACAAAAGATTCATTATTGTTTATTACTGAATATGTATTTCATTGAATTAACGTTTATATATGTGAAATGAACAATGCAATTCATTAATAATAAGTAGAAGCATTGTTTTCGTGAGTGACGATGGTTCTACATAAGAAACTGAAGAAAATAAGACCCTGCTTGTGGCTGTAGTGAACTTAATTTAAAAAAATTTAATACCTGTATGTATGTTTTAAGTAATGCTATTTAATGTTAATAAATGGAACACTAGAAGTAGCTAACCACTAATGGTAAAGAAATAAGGCGAGACGATTGAGAACGCCAACGTATGTACAGTAAGTGCGTACATGTGAAAACATATGTCATTTCTCTACATATGAATATGAAAGCAACACTTATTTGCTGTTCATATATGTTTTAAATAATATTTACAAATGTAAAACTAAAATTCTATTCACCAATGGCGGTAAAGTCTAACACACAGGACAGTCAATGAATATTGTGCGAGTTTTTACTCAGATGACTGTCATATGGTTCAACATAGACTACTGAAAGCACGTTGTAAGTTAAGTTAGCCTATTGTAAGTTGGTGAGCTGCATCTGCTGAAAAAGCATCTAATTTATTATGTATCCATAACTGACATTTAGTCAATATGACCAAGGATAACCAACAAGCAGAAAATATTTTTTTCCAATAGCATCCTTATGCCATCCCTGCTAACAACTTACTGAAAGTTTGATCAATCAAAGTTTATACATGGAGAAAACAGTTCCTTCATTGATAATTTTTTGACAAGAATAAATCATCACCCACCTGTATATAGATGCTCCTCTACTTACGAACGAGTTAGTTCCTGAGGCTTGTTTGTCCGTCCAACTTTACTTCTGTAGATACAAAACATATTGTAAAAAATGAAAATATTATGGATATTTAGTACAGCTATACCCTTTAATACAGCCTTAAAACCTGGCTCACTCTTCTGTTCTTAGGCAATATTTGTTCTATCTGAAATTTTCTTCAAAATAATCCAGTCTCATCCACATTAAACACCTGTTCTGACAGGTAACCCCCCCCCCCATCAGTGATGATGTTTGTATCTCCGAAAGTTTGTAAGTTGAACGTCCTTAAGTAGAGGAGCACTTGTATAAGGATATGCATATGAAAAACCTTTGAGTATTTAATTTATCAATGTACAGTACAGCTCTATACTGGTATTCACACAAAAATACTTCCCATATTGTATATACAGGTTAATGTAATTTACATGATATATGTGGAAAAATACCCCTCAAAATTTCCCACAAGAATTCCCCCCACCTTGTAGATACCTAACTAATATCTCCTGCGACAAAACATCTCTATCCCAAAACATGAAAAAATGACTGCACACTCGTCAAAACCCCGCCCTCACACGTCAAAACGCCATCCCCCAAACTTAAAAAATCCTCCCAAACAAACATGTGATGAAATAACATTATTTTCTAGATTCAATGAGTTCAGGATCTTGTGGATAAGGGGGCTTCGTATCAAAGGGTTGTGGGTTCTGTAATTCCTGAGGTTTGGGGATTCGAGACTGGAGCTTGGGGTTCAAAGTTTAAACTTAAACTCAAAGGATTCACCATAAAATGAATAAAGGGTCGAGACTGTCCAGAATTGTAACCTAAATTTCCAACTGGTTCCTACTATGTGTAACCTCAGCTGATTGGTTGCTCCTGTTCCAGAGTGTGGTATAAAGAATGGGGGAGAGGAGAGCAGGGAGAACTGACAACTGGAGGAACACCAATTTCACCAGGAGTGTGGGCAGTCATTACCAGTCCCAACAACACACCATGCAGTCGCTACACTAGCCCACCATACACCAAGACCGCTACAAGCACCAAGAAGCTGTCTGTAACTTCTTACCACCACACCACAACAGATATTGATGGTGTCTATGAGGAAGTGTGGACTGATGGTGATTATCTGACAATGGTGATGTCTGCAGTGCTACAGAGGTTAGCAGACAACAGTGAAGTAATGGTGACATGTTGTCACTTGTATTCAGTTGTGAACATTAATGAACCAAGTTATATTATATAAATTGCTTGTCTAATTTTCCCTGAGTCTTACATTCAATACATGAGAACAGTCTCACGTTTCATATAATAACAAGGTAGAGTAATCAAAATCTGGTAAGTTCCTTAAAGGACTATCATCACAAAATGTAAAAAATCCTCTCCAACATGCAAAAAAAAAAAAAAAAAAATCCCTAACACATAAAAAATCCATCTACATCACAATAGGTCGACAAAAGCATTCAATATAAATCTGTCCAATGGCTTGGTAAGTTTCAATGGTCAGTCTACATAACACCTAGCTACTATAACTCAAGAACACTTACACCAGGTCCATTTTCTTTTTTACTTTTATCCTCTTTGCCACTGATCGGCTTGAGAGCCATTTGGGTGGTTAGTCATTAAGTATTGATTAGAAACACACTTTGATCTGCATGAGGAATAATTCAAAAAGAAAAGTCATCGTTTGAAAAATAAATGTATTTTTCATTATGTGGAGTGAAAAACTCTCATAGGCCTGATGGCTCACTTAAGACTAAGCCTCTGATACACAAAGACAATGTGTCCGGCATTGCATTCTCTCACCTTCACTTTCCCAACTGGTAAGTTAGGTACCCATTCACAGCTAGGTGGACTGGAGGTGCCCTAACTATGAACCAGCAACCTATAAGACAGGAGAGAAGTGTTGTATCAAATTAACCTCCTCACTTCATATTGAATTGTGTGTTTCAATATATTATAATTGGGTAAAAACTTAAAGGACACTCTTCCATAATACTCAGTTAATGATTGCTGAGTGAAGGCCTTGACATGGTCACTATAATGGTTGCCCCTCGTGTAACGAGGATGGCCGGCCTTAGGGCCACCTAGGAGTCAATTTGTTTAAGGTGTAGAAGCTGTCGCCATCACAATAACCACACCCTAAATAAGCGGTCACCAACACATTAACCACACCCTAAGTTAGTGAGTTGCATGACCCATTGTCGAGGAATAGTCCGAGAAAAGTGGACAACTCGCCAACTCCACTGGCTAACCATTAACCCGAAACATAATCCACAAATCGATTAACATCCAGTTCCCCATTACTGCTGGGTAGACAGAAGCAAATGGCATAGAAAAACTTGCCCATACAGTAGTTTCACCCTGCTCGGGGATCGAACCCGGGTCCACTCGCTTGCGAGGTGAGCATGCTGACCATTACACCACAGGTCACCTAGAGCCTTGTGCTGCATGCTGAGCTGTAAGTTTGATCATGTAAAGTGCATCTGTTAGTTTAACCATCTCTATGTAAATCTGTTGCACTCACAGCTTTGGCCCTACTCTTGTAAAACTTGAAATATGAAATGATGGTCCCTCCAGGTTAGTTCTTTGGGAAGAGAGGTCAATATTAAAAGAGGAAGGTTGTTTTTAAGTGAAGCTTACAATATATGCTGTATATTTACCAGCACTAATCAGCTACCATACAGGTTGTTAAAGGTAAGGAGATAACCGCTTACTGCCAGTCATCCTGAACTGCTGGTGCTTGTACAGCACTGTACTGAGATTGGGTTAAGTTAAGAGGAGGCTACAGCATACCCTATACAATGGACGGGTACAAGGACTTGTCTCAGTAATTCATAAAGTAATATCTCCATTAGCTGAAACCCTCCAATACAGAACTGTACCCGGAATTAAAAATGACTCAGAATTTTTCCGTAACAAAATTCTCTCAATTCCGGGTCTGTGAACAAGTTTTCGAGGTTGAAAATCAAGCAAATTTTACAGAAAATTCTGAGAAAACTTCTAGAAACTGGGTCTGGGGTCAAATTCAGAGGATGAAATAATGCGTAGCTCTGACAAATTCTGGAAACTTCCTAATTGTTTTTTCTGGGTCTGGGAGTTAAATTCTAGGATGAAATACAGTAATGCGTAATTTCTGGAAAATTCCGAGAAAGTTTTCCCAGTACCCGGAAAAATTCTGAAATATTTCCGGGTTTGAGAGAATCATCTCATTACCCGGAAATCTCTCATCCTCGGAAGAGCTCTGAACTAATTATTCCGGCTAATGGGGATATCACTACTGAACTGTACTAAGGAATAAGACAAAATATATATTTCAAATGTTAGTGAATTGGATGATGCTCTTATCTAGTGTTGTATTTCCTCTTATAACACACATGATAAACAACTTCACTGTCCCCAGTGAATGGAAAGTGGCTTATGTGAGTTCTATCTTCAAGAAGGGATATCGGCACTCCACGAACAACTATAGACCAGTGAGCCTGACCAGCATAATATGTAAGGTACTTGAGAGTATTATCAGAGATGCCGCAATGGAACATCTAATGCGAAACAATCTTGTAAAGGATTGCCAACACGGTTTTATGCCAGGGCGCTCCTGCTTAACACAATTGCTCAAGGTATTGGATATTTGGACCCATATTCTGGAATGGGGTGGTAATATCGACAATATTTACCTAGATTTTGCCAAGGCTTTCGACAGTGTACCCCATGAAAGGCTGAAAATCAAACTGGAAGGGTATGGAATTCGGAGAAATGTCCTTGCATGGATAGAAGACTTTCTACATGACCGCAAGCAGTGTGTGGTGATTAATGGCACGAAATTGTCATCCGTACCTGTCACAAGTGGGGTACCACAGGGCAGTGTATTGGGCCCGCTGTTGTTTGTTTGTTTCATAAATGACATGCCTGACATTGTACACTCCTCCATACAAATGTTTGCCGATGACGCTAAGTTATTTCGGGAAATTAAGAACCAAGCTGACTGTGAAGAGCTGCAGAAGGACCTCTGTGGGTTCCAGGAATGGTCGAAGGAATGGCTGCTGAGATTCAATGTCACGAAGTGTAAGAGGATGCACTTGGGGCGTACCAACGGTAAGGAGGCGTATCATATGTTCCAACGGGATGAAGAAACTGCACTAGTCGAGACTGAATGTGAGAAGGACCTAGGTGTGTATGTTGACAATGAGCTGAAGTTTTCGGGCCATTGTGAGAAGAAAGTAAACCAGGCAAATAAATTATTGGGTCTTATAAGAAGGTCGTTCAGATATCTAGATGGTCCGTCCCTCGTAACGATCTTCAAGAGTGAAGTGCTTCCCCATCTGGAGTAGTGTCACTCAGTCTGGTCCCTGAGATATGCTATGGACTGTCAGTTGGTTGAAAATGTTCAAAGGAGGACCACCAGACTGGTGCCTGCATTTCGGCACCTCAGCTACCCTGAGAGATTGGAGCGCCAGAACTTGCCTAGCTTATATTACAGACGAGCAAGGGGTAACCTAGTTGAGGTGTATAAGCATCTCAGGGGGCACTAATCAGTCGAGTGTCCTTACTTGGAGCTGGCGGACGCTCGCCCCACAAGGGGTCACAGCTCAAGATTGAAGAAGCCGCAAGTCCAGCAAACTGTGAGGGCAAACTTTTCGGAGTGAGGGTTGTAAACTCTTGGAACAATCTACCAGAGAGTGTTGTGACGGCACCGAGTGAGAGCTCTTTCAAGACAAGACTTGATCAACACTGAAGCGGGTTCAGGTACATTCAGGAGCCGGTGCATGCCCAGTATTTGCCAACAGTGCGTGACAGAGACGTGACCGATCGCCCGGGCGGCTAGCGAGCCGATCTTTTGGTGAAGAGGATAAATGAAAAGGAAAAGTAATCAGAGAATGACCGATCGCCCAAGCGGCTAACGAGCCGATCAGTGGCGAAGAGGATAAAAGTAAAAAAATAAAGGTTAAAAGTGTTACCGAGGGGGTGTTTAGGAGGCTGGAAACTTGCAGTACATAAGAATTTCATACACAACTCCTCCCCGACTTACGACAGGGTTAGGGACCCAAATCCAGGTCCTAAGTCAAAATGGTCGTAAGTCGAATATGCTTAAATATTACATAGAAAATCTAAAATGGGTGTCTATTTTTCTTCTCAGCACCAAAAAACTCACTTTTAAGCTTGCCAGCCATTTTAAAGTGAATTACAAACAAAAATTTTGTCTGTGTACCGACGTTGGGACTTGAAAATACACAATTTAACCAAATATTGGTACAACCGAGGCAGGTCGTAAGTGCGGGTGGTCATAAGTCGAGTAGGTCGTAAGTCGGAGAGGAGCTGTACTAATGACAGATTAAAATTTAATATTTTCTGGGTCTTAAAGATACCTGTACAATACTGTAGAATGATTAACTTATGCCTACAAGCTATGTACATTATTGTTGGAACATAGACAAAAATCCAAAGAGAGTTTGTACAGGTTTAATAGTAATCTGAAGTAAATGTGAAATTAGGATGGATTATAGTAAGTTAGGGTTAGCATAAAGTCATGTTAAGCTAAGTTGGATTAGGATAGGTCACCTTAAAGTATGTTAGGGGTTAAGTTTGAACTGCTTAGATGAGGTTAATTCAAATTAAGCTTTATAAGATCAAGTTAAATTAGTTAAAACTTAGATTAGGATAAGTCACATAAAATGCAGATTAAATCAAGCTGGAATTAGTTAAATTAAAAGTAAATTAGACTATGTTTGGTCTGATTAAATTAAGTTAGTGCAGTGGTGTGTTCTGTTATCACATTCAATCAATCAAACTACCATCCTCATATCATGGTATTCAGTTTTTAATTTCATTCAACTTTATAATGCTACAGAATGTGCTAAAGTATAGAGGCTGCTACTGGTATTGCCCTGACTGTACAACCAAAGTCATCAAGGTTATTGAGGATCATAAGGGAAATAGAACTTATAGTAAAAAATAAAAGCTGGATTCTCAGTGGTTACCAAACTAGAGCACTAAGATTAAAGAAGTTGCCGATAGGATAGAGGGAGTAGTAGAGAAAAGCTACGCTCAGGTTGCAGCAGGGCCTCAGAAGGTGACAAAGAAATGTAGGATCTGAACAGGCCTTGCAGCAGCTAGGGACTCTACAGAAGTTTTGAAAAGATTACAACCGGTAGGCCTTCTGATATGGGAGAGGGCAACACTGTGATCGGCTTGAGCATAGGAACAATACAACTGTGTTTGGAGTTCCTAAGAGTCAGTCGGAGAAAGCTGAAAGTAGGAAAATACATGACAAGATGAAGGTTCTGAATATCTGTACAGAGGCTCTGAACCTGTATACTGTACTACCCCCAATGAAGTGACGATGCTAGGAAAGAAGCAGGAGAATAAGTCCCATCCCCTCAATACAGTATAACATTAGAGAATGGGGGAAAAGTGGGAATTTATCAGACAGGCAGGGAACGCAGCATTTTGAGACATAGTCATAAGTGCAGATCACACAGTAGTGCAGAGAGAACAGCACAAATAACTCTTGAAGCAAAGAGGGAGGATTCGGTGAAAAACTGGGACGGACTTGGGGGGATGTAGTAGAGGCAGGTGTATCAGTACAGAACCATGGGACAGCAAGATACCCCCCACCCCCTCAACTTCCTATCCAGGAGGAAGTGTGTACCATGTAAACAATGTCATCTCTGGCCACACCCCCAAAATATGGTGAGTGTAGTCAACAAGGCAGTTGTTGAGAATGAAAAGAGGCCAGAGCCACTACCAAGCTCGGAGTCGTTACCGAGGACTATTTCCGGTGTTGTGTGTGTTTGATAGTCATCTTGACTTGAGCATACAACCATCCAGCCTTACCTTCCTGTTATCTCTGCTAACGGGAGTCTTTTTGATTCCTGAGTGTCTCTTGCTGACAGAGAAGCAGAGGGTAGCGAGGATTGCTAGTATCATGAGGCCGCCAAGAGTGCCCACCACCGACACTAAGGTGATGCAGTTCTGCTCCATCTTCTTCAAATCGGCAAGTTTGTGTTCCACTGCAGCCTTTCCTTTGGACACTGCCTGGTGTGAGAGAATTGAAAGTCTTTTAATTTAAATTAATACAATTATGCACCTGGCACGACACACATCTGAGGTCGTCAAAATTCAAGAGATGATTCTTGTTGCCTGGGTTCAGGATGCCATGAAAGCGTCCCCCATACATCCCCTCCCCCACACTGGTATGAGTCACCACCAGATTGTTTCTGGTGACAATGTCTGAGCCTTCAACTGCTGCTCTTCTGTTTTATAACACTGGAGGCAATGCTTGAGTCTGGCATTTTTTTTTTTGCTGCATTTCACAACCAGATACATATAAAATACTCTTATATTATATCCTATTACATCATCATATGTCCTAATAGCACAGTACAGTACTTCTTAATATACTCTAGTACATCCTAATACTGTACTGTACAGTACAGTATACCCAATTACAGTGTAATGACCACGGCCGTACACGCCAGTTATCGTAAAATCAGACAATTCATATTACGCTCCATAGCCCACAAAACATGTAGCTATGCCTTCTTTATTGAGTCTCCCCTCTGAGGCATCCGTTTTCAAGACGCCCGAGTCCCCTGTTTTCCCATTTTCTCTTTCGCTTCTCCATCATTATCTCAGGCACAGTGTGTGTGTTAGCTGAATACCCAGCAGCTGGCTGTATTGGACGATGTCGTTAATTCGGCAGGATTAAACTGTGGGAGTCCGCACCCTGGGCCCGAACCCCTCACCGTGTGTTGGACTACAACCAACCTTAACAGCGTTCTTCGTTTGTTGTTACACCCTGGGGCACTCTTTACACTTATATGGGCACAGTATTATTGTATCTATGATTGGGGATTAACTAGCAGAAATATAGTTATCCCAGGTTAAGTATTGAACTCATGAATGTTGGTGTCCCAGCGGTACTGTTTGTAATGATTGGTTATCAGACCACAGATTACATCGGAGAATTACAACACATATAACATTTAGTATAGGCCCACGTGGCAACAAACATACCAAGTCGACACATCCTACAGTCCCAAGAGACCTGACCCCGGCCACTAAGTACTTGAGTAACCCTACTATATAACCGATATAACTGTGTTAAGGTAACCACACCTGGCCAAAACACCCCGGGGGGTAATAATTAGGAAGTACTACTGACCTGCGACATGACCACACCCGGACAAACAGCTGTCCAGACCTAACCCAAGGGAGATCAAGGACCCGCTAATCAGCCAGCACCCCTGTTACCCAACCCAACAACCCGGTCAAGACACACCCACTTCAGTAGGAGAGGTCATCCACAGCTCTTCCTCCAATATATATAGGACCTGTAGCCCTCTCGGAGAGAGAGTCTTGTAACCAAGGAGGGCCAGCAACGACGTCCCCAGTCCCGCTCATCAAAGAAGTCTGTCACTAAGGGTAACGAGGTCTCAGCCGGGTCCATCGACAGAGTGCTGTCAACTCAACGTGTAAAAGTAATTGCTGGCTGTGTAGGCGGTATAAGTGCGGTGATCCCGAACCTCCCAACGATCGACTTGTGAAGTTATACGAAAATATCATAGTCTATCATACCCTGTGTACGAATCCCCCCATTAATTCCCTCTAAGCAACTAGTAAAATAAAGCTGTAACACGCATTTGTGTTTTATATACTACACTTGTACTGAGCCTGTGTTAATATACATAGTCACCCCCACACCCTCAAGTCACGCTACCTACTTCCCTCACTATACGATTCTACTACTATAAATTCCTACCTTACCTCTTCATATGAGTTTTGTCTCATTATATGTTGATTATAGGAGTTGAGTCCACCAACCAGGTGTACTACCACTGAATGCTAGTTAAAGTGCCATGTTGTTCATTCCGAACTAACAGGAGGTGTTTGATACCACCTTAATTTTGGATTTTGTCGAGTGTGTTATGTAATCATCTGTATTGACAATGAAGCAATATCATGAGTGTATAATGTTGTAATCAAGACTGATCTATTTTACTATTAATTTAAAGTAAAACCAAAGCGGTCCAGTCTGATCTGAGTGTAATTAATTAACATCTTATTCACTCCATATGTTAATAAATATTAAATTAGTAAACTACAAGTATCACCATTCTATTCCTTCTACACAATGGTTCTCAGAAAATAACTAGTAACTCACGTGCCTAGAAGTTCGCTAGCAGGCTACCTAACAGTTCCATGAGATATGTTATATTCTAATAAAAGTCTGGGTGGTGGCAGGCTACCGTTGTAAGTATAATAAGTGTTATAAAACGAATAACATGGTTTCCCACACTAATCCATGGTTTAGAATATAACTAGATCAAAACAGTATACAGAGGAAAACAGGACTCTTACAAATTGGTGACTTAGAAAATATAAGCAAGAATATAAGTATTGAAGAATAATAACAGAAGAGAATAAATATAAGAAATATTTGAAATAAAAATATAAGTATATAACTATATTGAAGAATAAAAAGAATAAGGATAAGAAGAGAGTAGTAAAGGGAAACAACCCCCCCCCTTACAACAGTACTTTCTAATACAGTGAGTTCTGCTATAACGCGTGTTTTGATAACGCGAATTTGCTCTAACGCGATTTATGAATTCGGAACAATATTTGTATAACGCGATCGCTTGTTTGCTATAACGCGATTTTTGCTTACTATTTCTCCAATTTTGTGGTATTAACTGCGAATATGGTAAAGAAGAATATCTCCAAAAAGCATTCTGATGATAGAATTCCCGGTGATTATCGTAAAAGAAAGGATATAACACTTGAAGAGAAGCTTGATGTTATCAACCTCAAAATCACCCTTCTCCCCCATCAAGTTACATTCATATTTTTTCAAGGTAAAGTGTTAAATTTACTGTATGATTTCATTATTAGATATGAATGTAACATTTATTTAGACTGTGCTATCCTTTGTGTTAGGCTAACTACTAAATTTTTTCGATTTCGAGTAAACTGCACCTAACCCTATTTTCTCCATAAGCCCTGTTATTTCTATTACGCGATTTTCTATAACACGATATTTTACAAGAACACAATTATCGCGTTATAGCAGAACTACCTGTACTGTACTGTATACCCTAATAAACCCTAGTACAGGTTCTGTACATCATAATACAGTATACCCAAGTCAATTTTGTTTTACAAAGAACGTTCATTTGCCCCAAAAATGAAGATCAGATTTGAGTAAATCACATAAAAAAAAAAAAAAAAAAAAAAAAAAATAAAAATAAAAAATAAATAAATAAATAAATAAATAAATAAATAAATAAATAAATAAATATATATATATATATATATATATATATATATATATATATATATATATATATATATATATATATATATATATATATATATATATATATATGTATTCTCATAAGAAAAAGAGCCACAGCCATTAAACGAATATTTACCCTTTTCTCTAATCTTCAGACCACCAAACTATTTTGTAATCCTCTGTACAATATCCCACACTTCTTCTTATCCTCCTTACAGTGTCCAAATGAAATTGCCAGTGGAGGATCAATCATCATCTGGAATAAATCCGAAAATATGTTGACATATAAGCCAAATTATCAGTAGCAACACCAATATACCTGTAGTGCACTCTAGTGGCTAGGTTTCTGCTGTGAGGGGAAGTTCAACTAATTATCCAGTGGGGAATTCCCGGCAGGTAGTGGCATGAATTTATGAAGAAAGTTAGATTTAAAAACATTTATACAGTGGCTACTGAAAAAAACATTGGAAGCAAGAATGAACTCGTTTGGTTTATGTATTTCAAGTGACCTAAAAACTTCATATAAAGGTTCTAGAGAATCATGAATCTTGTTATATACTATAGTGCATCTCCTCCCCGACTTACAACCTACTCGACTTACGCCCACCCGCACTTATGATCTGCCTCAGTTGTACCAAAATTTGGTCAACTTACGTGTTTTTGAGTCCCAAAGTCAGTACACAGACAAAATTCACTTTAAAATGGCTGGCAAGCTTAAAAGTGAGTGTTTTGTGGTGCTGAGAAGAAAAAGAGACACCCATTTTAGATTTTGTGTATAATTTAAGCATTTCCGACTTACGACCTGGATTTGGGTCCCTAATCCCGTCGTAAGTCGCGAAGGAGCTGTAGTTTCACAATATTCTTCCTACAATATGATAACCTAAAACAAACCTACATGTACTGTAGATAGTGTAGTGGATGTACTGTAGATAGTGTAGTGAATGTAATGTAGATAGTGTAGTGAATGTAATGTAGAGAGTGTAGTGGATGTACTGTAGAGAGTGTAGTGGATGTACTGTAGATAGTGTAGTGGATGTACTGTAGATAGTGTAGTGGATGTACTGTAGATAGTGTAGTGGATGTACTGTAGAGAGTGTAGTGAATGTAATGTAGAGAGTGTAGTGGATGTACTGTAGATAGTGTAGTGGATGTACTGTAGAGTGTAGTGGATGTACTGTAGATAGTGTAGTGAATGTAATGTAGAGAGTGTAGTGGATGTACTGTAGATAGTGTAGTGGATGTACTGTAGATAGTGTAGTGGATGTACTGTAGAGTGTAGTGGATGTACTGTAGATAGTGTAGTGAATGTAATGTAGAGAGTGTAGTGGATGTACTGTAGATAGTGTAGTGGATGTACTGTAGAGAGTGTGTGGATGTACTGTAGATAGTGTAGTGAGTGTAGATGTACTGTAGATGTAGTGGATGTACTGTGAATGTAATGTAGAGAGTGTAGTGGATGTACTGTAAGTGTAGAGCTGTAGAGTGTAGTGGATGTACTGTAGATAGTGTAGTGGATGTACTGTAGATAGTGTAGTGGATGAACTGTAGATAGTGTAGTGGATGTACTGTAGTGTGTGTAGTGGATGTACTGTAGATAGTGTAGTAGATGTACTGTAGATAGTGTAGTGGATGTACTGTAGAGAGTGTAGTGGATGTACTGTAGATAGTGTAGTGGATGTAATGTAGATAGTGTAGTGGATGTAATGTAGATAGTGTAGTGGATGTAATGTAGATAGTGTAGTGGATGTACTGTAGATAGTGTAGTGGATGTACTGTAGATAGTGTAGTGGATGTACTGTAGATAGTGTAGTGGATGTACTGTAGATAGTGTAGTGGATGTACTGTAGATAGTGCAGTGGATGTACTGTAGATAGTGTAGTGGATGTACTGTAGATAGTGTAGTGGATGTACTGTAGATAGTGCAGTGGATGTACTGTAGATAGTGTAGTGGATGTACTGTAGAGTGTGGTGGATGTACTGTGGATAGTGTAGTAGATGTACTGTAGATAGTGTGGTGGATGTACTGTAGTGTAGTGGATGTACTGTGGATAGTGTAGTAGATGTACTGTAGAGAGTGTAGTGGATGTACTGTAAATAGTGTAGTGGATGTACTGTGTAGATAGTGTAGTGGATGTACTGTAGATAGTGTAGTGGATGTACTATAGATAGTGTAGTGGATGTAGTGATGGTGATGTATGGATAGTGTAGTGTAAATAATGTAGTGGACGTTGTTAGTTGATGTAGTGATGATGATGTAGTATCAATAGTGTACTTGGTGTAGTGCGTGGTGGAAGGCAGACAAGAGTATGGAGGAGGTGGGTTGTGTGTGTGGTGGAGGTGGGTTGTGTGTGTGGAGGAGGTGGGTTGTGTGTGGTGGAGGTGGGTTGTGTTGGAATAAGTAGATCTTTATGGACACATCTTAGGCTCTATCATACGTTCACTAAAGATTTTTTTTGAACGGTTCATCATATATCGTTATTTCTATTAACATTTCTTTGGATCATAATAGAAAGCGAGTAGTGTATAATAGTGGGTTAAGGTATCAGAATATAGTT
>NW_024742647.1:0-22456 GCF_018991925.1 Homarus americanus
TTGTTGTACTTCGTTCAGTTACGTATTGCTCAATAGAATATATTTTGAGTTCTATGTATTCCTCTGAATTATCAAACATGTAATGCGTGTTTGTCTAGATTAAATTAAAGACTATGATATTGATGATAGCTATTTGTATTTTGTTTTTAATTATAGAAAACAATAAAAGTGAAGAAATGGGCGCTGAATATTTCGATCTCAGACTGTAGGAAAATATATATAATCAGGTGAAATTATGAAGGCTGTTGCAGATCCCATTACAAATAGTGAGGTCTTCTAAATTTCCTCCGCACATTTATTATTTTTATGTATTTTCTTTGTGTGTGAGTTGTGTTTGTAGCGGCGCGTGATGGACTGGTGGTGGGCGTAATTTGGTTGTGTTTGGGGGTAATGTTGGAGGACGGAGGCGTAATATTCGCATGCATAAATTGGGTGTCTGAACGTCCGAATTCTCCCCAACCTCAAACTTACGTGATACAGAGCTGACCCCTGTTGTGTGTGTGCGTGTGTGTGTGTGTGTGTGTGTATACAGATACTTGCATAAACTAGAGCAAACGAGGCTGTTGCATGATGATCCTTGATGTGTTGGTTGAGGTGAACTGATGTGTTTTAAACATTATATATTTTTAACCTTCTCAATCAGACATTGTTAATGAGTGTGTCATATCAAAGCCACAAGTGACGTCACGTGTACAAGTCAACACTTTAATGTAGGTCTGATGCATTGTTTTCTTTGTCCTGTATATGAAATTCGCCTAAGTTGTGAACACTGAACGTTTCTGTCCTGTGTCTAATGTTGAAGTCGCTGGTCGTGCTCGGGACACTCTGGTTCACCCACTGGTGATGAGGACTAACTCTACAGTTGGGGGTAATGAAGGTTGTCGAGTGCAGTGTCGGCCACACTATCTCACTGTCCACTGAAAGTTGCTGTATACACACAGTTTCTGGGACTCACTTTCATTGTTGTTTTAGATATTTTCAGTTGTCAAGGTTCTTTTAAACAGACATTGTTACACGGTCAAGAGGATAGTTTTATTTCACTCTATAGGTCACATTTTTAAGTACAGTATTTAGATGCTACAACTGCTAATGTCGTTAAACACTGCTGTATTCGCTAAGTAATATTTCTACGAGGCAAGTTTAGAAAATTAATAAAGTTCTGCCATGCTTTCTGCTTATAATTAGTTTAAGTTTAGAGTTGGTGCATGAGTCACCTTGGTTACTGATCAGTGATCACCAACACCATCTGTAACATTTACCTACATGTTATTAAAAAACAAATAAATGTTTTGTATAGTTGCTTGGAACGACGGAGGTTATTATACGCTCGAGTGATAAAATAAACAGTAGGCCATGCAACACGTCTTCCTAATTATTTCGTCACAAAGCTGTTTATTCAAGTACTATACGTTAATGTACTCTGGAAAATTATCTTGTTCCTCAGACAGAGCCAATAATAACAGCATTACACAAACCCATCAGTTTCTATTGGTAGAGTTTCCAGGTGTGTTCCACTCATGTCCTCGCCATGGCTGGTAGAGGCATCACCTGCTACACTATAATGGACGGAGTAGGAGGCGGTGGTGAGGGCGTGTGTGTGTCGGCCACTACAGCACGGACACCCATCACCTCACGGCCTCTCTGCAGGAGTCATAGTATTATCCTGAATTACCAACAATAATGAGTGTTTGTGTTGCTATACATGAAGGTGCGTCAACTGTCAGCCATTAAACGAGATACAAGTTAAGTTTTAGAGTTTTATACATGAAATTGTTTAAACATTATGACGGTAGAAGGCCAAGACATTTATGACCATATTGTCAACTTTTAAAATTATGCTTATTAAAGAAAGTTTAAACTGAACTGAATCCTTTGTGCGTGAATGTAGGTCACAAGGCTGAGTTTCTTACCCCCTCCACCCCCTCACCCCGGTGATACTGGGTGTTGTACTACGCCTCGGTATTGCTGGGTGCTGAAGATACACCTGGTGTTGCTGGGTGCTGAGACCTCTCTCTGGTGTTGCGAGGTGAAGAGACGTAACCCTGTTGTTGCTGGGTGCTGAGACCTCCTCTGGTGTTGCTGGGTGCTGAGATATACACCTGGTGTTGCTGGGTGCTGAGATATACCCCTGGCGTTGCTAAGTACTGAGACCTCCTTGGTGTTCCATGGTGCTGAGACCTCCCTGGTGTTCCATGGTGCTGAGACCTCCCTGGTATTCCATGGTGCTGGGACCTCCCTGGTGTTCCATGATGCCGAGACCTCCTGGTGTTTCATGGTGCCGAGACCTCCCTGGTATTCCATGGTGCTGAGACCTCCCTGGTGTTCCATGATGCTGAGACTTCCCTGGTGTTCCATGGTGCTGAGACCTCCCTGGTGTTGCTGGGTGCTGAGACCTCCCTGGTGTTCCATGGTGCTGAGACCTCCCTGGTGTTCCATGATGCTGAGACCTCCCTGGTGTTCCATGGTGCTGAGACCTCCCTCTGGTGTTGCTGGGTGCTGAGATATACACCTGGTGTTGCTGGGTGCTGAGATATACCTGGCGTTGCTAAGTACTGAGACCTCCCTTGGTGTTCCATGGTGCTGAGACCTCCCCTGGTGTTCCATGGTGCTGAGACCTCCCTGGTATTCCATGGTGCTGAGACCTCCCTGGTGTTCCATGATGCCGAGACCTCCCTGGTGTTCCATGATGCTGAGACTTCCCTGGTGTTCCATGGTGCTGAGACCTCCTGGTGTTGCTAGGTGCTGAGACCTCCCTGGTGTTCCATGGTGCTGAGACCTCCCTGGTGTTCCATGATGCTGAGACCTCCCTGGTGTTCCATGGTGCTGAGACCTCCCTGGTATTCCATGGTGCTGAGACCTCCCCTGGTGTTCCATGGTGCTGAGACCTCCCTGGTGTTCCATGATGCTGAGACCTCCCTGGTGTTCCATGGTGCTGAGACCTCCTGGTGTTCCATGGTGCTGAGACCTCCCTGGTGTTCCATGGTGCTGAGACCTCCCCTGGTGTTCCATGGTGCTGAGACCTCCCCTGGTGTTCCATGGTGCTGAGACCTCCCTGGTGTTCCATGGTGCTGAGCCTCCCTGGTGTTCCATGGTGCTGAGACCTCCCTTGGTATTCCATGGTGCTGAGACCTCCCTGGTGTTCCATGGTGCTGAGACCTCCCCTGGTGTTCCATGGTGCTGAGACCTCCTGGTGTTCCATGGTGCTGAGACCTCCCTGGGTGTTCCACGGTGCTGAGACCTCCCTGGTGTTCCACGGTGCTGAAACCTCTCCCGTGTTGCTGGGTGCTGAGACGTACCTCTGGTGTTGCTGGGTACTGAGACCTTCCCTGAGTGTTGCTGGGTGTTGAGACCTTTTCCTGATGTTGCTGGGTGCTGAGACCTTTCTCTGGGTGTTGCTGGGACTCTGAGACCATCCCGGTGCTCCTGGGTGCTGAGACCTTTCCCTGGGTGTTGCTGGGTGCTGAGGTCCCCTGGTGTTGCTGGGTGCTGAAATCTCTACCTACTGTTGTTGGGTGCTGAGAGGTCCACCTGGTATTGTTGGGTGCTAAGACCTTCCCTGTAGTTGCTGGGTACTGAGACGTCCCCTTGTGCTACTGAGTACGGATACGGACTCCTGGTGATGCTGGGTGCTGAGACGTACCCTGGTGTTGCTGGGTGTTGACCTGCTCTTGGTGTTTCTGGGTGCTGAGACGTACCTCTAGTGTTTCTGGGTGCTGAGACCTACTCTTGGTGTTGCTGGGTGCTGAGATCTCTACCTACTGTTGGGTACTGAGACCTCTACCTGGTGTTCCCAGGTGCTGAGAGGTCCCCTGGTGTTGCTGGGTGCTGAGACGTCCCCTAGTGCTGCTGGGTTCTGAGACCTGCCCATGATGTTGCTGGGTGCTGAGATTTCCCCTGTGGTGTTGCCTGGTGCTGAGACTCCCCTTGTGTTCTGGGTGCTGAGACCTGCCCCTGGTGTTGCTGGGTGCCGAGACCAGCCCTGATGTTGCTAGGTGCTGAGACCTCCCTCTTGTGTTGATGGTAGCTGAGAACATTCCCCTTGGTGTTGCTGGGTGCTGAGATGTATCCTTGGTGTTGCTGGGAGCTGAGACCTTCCCCTCGTGTTGCTTGGTGCTGATACGTACCGCAGGTGATCCTGGGTGCTGAGACGTATCCATGGTCTTCCCTGGTGCTGAGACCTCCTCCTGTTGTCGCTGGGTGCTGAGACCTCCTCCTGGTGTTACTGGATGCTCAGATCTCCCCCTGGTGTTGCTGGGTGCTGAGACCATTACCCCCGGTGTTTGGATGCTGAGACCTCCACCTACTGTTTTGGGTGCTGAGATCTCTACCTGGTGTAGCTGGGTGCTGAGAGGTCCTCCTGGTGTTGCCGGATGCTGAGACGTAACCTGGTGTGTTGCTGGGTGCTGAGACGTCCCCTTGTGCTGTTGGGTCCTGAGACGTATCCCTGGTGTTGCTGGATGTTGACCTGCTCTTGGTGTTGCTGGGTGCTGAGACGTACCTCTAGTGTTTCTGGGTGCTGAGCATCCTTCCGTTTTGCTGGGTGCTGAGACATCCCCAAGTGCTGCTGGGTGCTTAGACCTGCCCCTGGTGTTGCTGGGTGCTTAGACATGCCCCTGGTGTTGCTGGGTTTTAAGACGTACCCCTGGTGTTGTTGGGTGCTGAGGACCTCCCCTTGGCGTTGCTGGGTGCTGAGACCTGCTCTTGGTGTTGCTGGGTGCTGAGACCTGCTCTTGGTGTTGCTGGGTGCTGCAACGTACCCCTGGTTTGCTGGGTGCTGAGATGTACCCCTGGAGTTGCTTGGTGCTGAGATCTTCCCCTGGTGTTGCTGGGTGCTGAGACCTCCCACTGGTGTTGCTGGGTACTGTGACCTACCCTTTTTGTTGCTGGGTGCTGGGACCTTCTGAGGCCTTTCGTGGCACTTCTGTTGAATTCTTAATTAGTTTTGTCTCAACTTTGGAATTAATTAATTGTAATCCTTCACGTGTTGATGATATGAGTAACGTGAGCCTTGAAATGTTCCCGCCTTTTTGTCATAGTTCTTGAGATGTGAAACGTTTTTAATCTAAAATTTGAGATACTTTACTGTTTTCTTTAATTAATTCCTTTTAATGAAGTTGTTTTTATTCTTTGTAAGTCGATTTTCAATGTATTTTTATTTATTTATTGAGTCTATATTTTTTATTGTTGGTGGAATTATATTTATTTTAATTTTTTGACTTGTTGATTTTTCATTTATTGTCATGTTTATGTTTCTTTCATTTCTTAACATATATTTTATTTCCAATCTATTCAAGAAATGTTAATTCTTAAAAAATGTCAATGACTTAAAATCGTGACTTGAGGATTTTCTTAACTGTTTTACGTAATGATGTAAATATTGACAATCCATATTCTTCATCGTTTATCTAATATTCTTTACGTGTTCTTTGTACAGTTGTTATTATTCTTGTTTAACTGATGCATTTGTTAAAAATTTTTGCATTTGTGTTCGTTGTTTGTTTACCGTTTAATTACTAGTAGATGGCCGTCCAAATAATTACTAGTAGATGGCCGTCAAATAATTACTAGTAGATGGCCGTCCATATAATTACTGGTAGTTGCCCGACCATATAATTACTGGCAGATGCCCGTCTATATAATTACTAGTAGATGCTCGTCCATATAATTACTAGTAGATGCCCGTTAGGTTAGCGTTGGGTAATTAATCATAAGGTGAATTGGCTGAGGTACCTAAGTTTCACCTGAGCTCCTAATTATCCTGGTGGTCTAAACGATTCCTCTGCCTGAGAATATATAATTAATCGGTGACCTGACATTCACTCTCTCAGACAGGAATAGTTATACTAATTAATTATATATTTTTTTTTGGTCAAACTCGTGTAAAATTCACTACACAAAGTAATTTCATACCGTACTGAAAATATATATATATAATGTTAAAGTTTTTTTTCTATAACACTTTTGCTCGTTATAATATTTATATGTTTACTTTGAGCTGTGTTTATAAGGTTAATAAGTGGGTAATATTTTTGTTTGAGTCCTGTTTGCCTTTTACCTGAGAGATTTTATATTGTATTTATTCACTGTATTAATTTTATACTGTTTTTTTTTAATTTGTCTTATCAGTTATGTTCTACAGTATTCTTTCTCTACATAAATGATGACCCTCCCCCCAGCATTATACAATATTAATTCATCACCCCAGCTTCACATCACACACCTCCATCATCACCCCAGCTACATCACACCCCCCATCATCACCCCAGCTTCACATCACACCCCCATCATCACCCCAGCTTCACATCCACACCCCCATCATCACCCCAGCTTCACATCACACACCCACCATCATCACCCCAGCTTCACATCACACACACCCCCATCATCACCCCAGCTTCACATCCACCCCCATCATCACCCCAACTTCACATCACACACCCCATCATCACCCAGCTTCCATCACACACCCCCATCACATCACCCCAGCTTCACATCACACACCCCCCATCATCACCCCAGCTTCACATCACACACCCCATCATCACCCCAGCTTACATCACACCCCATCATCACCACAGCTTCACATCACACACCCCCATCATCACCCCAGCTTCACATCACACACCCCAACATCACCCCAGCTTCATCACACACCCATCGTCACCCACTCATCACTTTTACATCACCCAGCTTCACATCACACCATCGTCACCCCAGCTTCACATCACCACCCCCATCATCACCCCAGCTTCACATCACACACCCCATCATCACCCCAGCTTCATCACACACCCCATCATCACCCCAACTTCACATCACACACCCCATCATGCCTTCATCCACTGTCGTCCTTTACATCACCCCCTCATCTCACCCCAGCTTCACTCACACACCCCATCATCACCCCAGCTTCACATCACACACCCCATCATCACCCCAGCTTTACATCACACACCCCCATGCACCCCAGCTTCACATCCACCCCATCATCACCCCAGCTTCACATCACACACCCCCATCATCACCCCAGCTTCACATCACACACCCCCATCATCACCCCAACCACATCACACACCCCCATCATCACCCCAGCTTCACATCACACACCCCCATCATCACCTGACTTCATCACACACCCCATCATCACCCCAATACATCACACACCCCCATCATCACCCCAGCTTCACATCACACACCCCCCATCATCACCCCAGCTTCACACATCACCCCCCATCATCACCCAGCTTCCATCACACACCCCCATCATCACCCCAGCTTCACATCACACCCAACATCACCCCAGCTTCACATCACACACCCCATCATCACCCCCAGCTCATCACACACCCCCATCATCACCACAGCTTCATCACACCCCATCATCACTGGCTTCACATCACACCCCCCCATCATCCTGGCTCACATCACACCCCATCATCACCTTATCACACATCATTAGCTTCACATCACATCATCACCAACACATCACCCTAACATCACAAATTACCATCGGCTGGTTGTCTTTCTACCTCCCCCGCCAAAAAGAAAAATATCGTCCCAGGGTCGATGTGGTTCAGTATGCTGTGAGCAGTGTTAGTCGACTAGTTTCGGAACGGGTGGTACATTCTCTACTACGTCCAGACAACCGCCAGAATATCAGAATGACTAGTAATTTTATTTTATTTCTGCATATACTTTATACATACATAAATTGTGTATATGAATATCTGGAGTAGGTAAGCCGACAGAGGACGGTGAACTGGAGAATAAATTATGAAAGCGTGTCGTCCAGTGTTTTGTATTGTAAGGAAACTGTACGGTATACTGTACATTTGGTGCCTGGATGTCTGTCTTGTTTTCATGTAATGTTTCTTTTATTTGATTCTTTCATTTCTTCACGTTTATTTAGTCTGTTACCATATGCGACCCCTACACACACACACACACACGCACACTACACACACACACTACACGCACACACACACACACACACACGCACACACACGCACACCGCACACATACACACACACACACACACACACGCACACGCAAATGATCCTCTCTCTCTACACGCCACAATATGCAGTTTCTTCTCCGTGAACTCCTCGCTCTACCCAGATGGCAGAATAAATAGGGAGGAATCGGACAAGCTGGAGAATAAACTTGGTGGGTGTGTCAACCACGCTCACCTGAGGCGCTCAACCGGGAAATACACTGCCAGGTTCTTTATGTGTGTATTTATGTGACGTCTGGCGAGAACGAGATTGAGAGAAAGAGTTAGATAGGTAGAGAGAGAGAGTGGGAGTGGGAGGGGAGGAAGTGGGAGGGAGAGAACTAAACAGAGAGAGAGAAATATAGGGATGGGGAAATTTTGATGACGCTAGAAAGGTGCAGTAGATAGAAAGAGAACTCGGATTATTGATCAAGAGAGAGACAAGGAGACTGGTAGATATAGAAATAAAAAAAAGACAGTGAGAGAGGGAAGGTGGACTAGATTGTGATATAAATCATTAAAGTAAATGGTAAGTGATGTTTTTACGTTCACTTTGTATCACTTGTGTTTTACGGCATCTCGTTAGTAATTTATGGCTAGCGGGTAGTTATTAATAAACATCTGTTGATATTAACGACACTCTGTTATTACACTCACCTGTTTGTAATTAACAGGACACCTGTTATGTAATTATATATACTTCAAAGGAGACCGAACCCAGTGATATAAAAAAGTATTTGTGTTATTACCTAAACAGCCAGTAGCTTCAGAGTGTACCTGGTTTAGAACACTTGCCTTAATATGGTCATGTGCAAAGTTTTGTTTAACTTTGTTTTAGGTAGAATAAAATCTAGAATAGACAGTGAGTTATCTGAAGAGCAAAATGGATTTAGAAAAGATAAAGGAACTAGAAGCTATATTTGGTTTGAAATTTGGAGTGACAGCGCTTTAGAGGTCAAAAGAAATTTTCATATCTGTTTTGTTGGTTTTGATAAAGCTTTTGATAAGGTAAGCACAATAAAC
This sequence comes from Homarus americanus, assembly GCF_018991925.1. Lineage (NCBI taxonomy): Eukaryota > Metazoa > Arthropoda > Malacostraca > Decapoda > Nephropidae > Homarus > Homarus americanus. Next base: position 9,017 of record NW_024742647.1, read on the forward strand.
TTATAGATGTATGAAAATAGGCATTAATGAAGGAGATTTTATAATTTTAAATAGTCTTACTGGTAACAGGAGGCTGCAGTGTTAGTAAATAATGAACTAACTAATTGGTTCACAGTTAGACAGGGAGTAAGGCAAGGCTGTGTTATCTCCAACACTGTATAATATATATTCAAATTCTTAATGAGAGAAGTTATAAGTGACGATGAAGGATAAAAGTTAATGGTAAAGTAATATCAAATAAACGTTAGGCAGATGATGCTTCTCTTATGGATAGTGAAGAGGCGTTATAAAACTGGTGAACAGATTAGTGGATAAGGTGAGGAATATGGGTTAAAGTTAATGCTGTGAGGCCAAAGTAATGGTTGTTTCCAAATTGGATATAAAACCTAAAAATAAGATTATGGTTGGCAACAGGGAACTTAACAAGTGAAATGTTGTGTATCTGGGACGTAACATTAACTGTGATGGTGGATGTATGGAAGACATTATAACAAGAATAGATCAGGCAAAAACGTTTACTAATGTAAAAGACACAGTGGAAAGGGTCATTAACTTTAATTTGAGAAAAAGGCTGCTGAAAGGCTTTAGCTATAAATTATAGGAAAGCGTGGATACTTTCATCAGACACCAGGAGGAGGTTGGAAGCCTATAAAATGTGGTGCTTTAGGGGAATGTCACAAATAAGCTACACTGACAGGAGAACAAATTAAGAAGTACTAAGGTTAGGAAAAGTTTGAATATGAATACTTGAAATTTACAGAAACAGGAAAATTATATATTTTGGTCATATAATTAGGGATGAGAGATAATAATAGAAATGTTAATGGGCATAGTTGAGGGTAGGAGGGTGGGGAGGGCAGAGGCCGGGATGGATGGGTGATGATATTAAAATCTGGGTCCCCTGAGAGAGATATACAATCTTGGAGGATTGGTAAAAACAGTCCCAGAACGTTTAGAGTGGAGGACTGTGTATTCGCCAACCCTCAGATATGAGAACGGTGATTGATTGTTAGTATACTCACTTGGTCATTTGACACTTTGGGACTGCATCACCATTCTTAAATAGATGGTATAAGCATATTCGACCTATAACCAGTCGTAGATAGCATAGTTGGCATAGGCGTATATCTATCCTGAAATCAAATGATATTATAGGCCTACAACTGTTGTGGCCAAGTCACAATCCATGTGTAGACAAACTTATAATTTAACATTTCTAAGGAGGTCATCAATGCACCTGGCGATTGTGTCTATTACAGGTATCAGAATGGTCGACGATTTTAACCCATTTTTAGTTGTTTTGAATCACCTGAAGAATAGCCCCCAGCTCATTTCACCATAAGATTGACTACCCTAGTGCAAATTTGACCTAACCTAACTTAACCCACGGAAAAAAACAAAAATACATAAATTATTGTACCTGTGTGTCTGTGGGCTTTTGTTTGGGTGAGGAACAACTGGTTTTTTTTTCGCTATAAGTCTCTAGAATAGGTAGTTTAGGTGAACAACAACGGTAGAGTACTGGATGCTTTCGGAGAGGGACAGAGGGGGCCCCGGAGAAACAACTCGTCTATGCAGAATTCTTAAATATATGTAGGTTTATGTGGTAAGAATGATAAAGTATTACTACATACGTTCCAGATACCATAATGAAGAAATGGAAATGTGTAAAAAAAAAAAGGAAATAGAAAAAGAAAATGGAAAAAATCATTGTGGGGGGAACTTAAATAATTACATGCTCATAAACGTGAGAACCTGAACCATCCGGGAAACTCCAATGAAATCTTGGCATAATGAGAAGTTAAGACAAATATTAATACAAGCTGAGCTACAATGGCGGCTATGATACATGTTCTCTCGTGCTTCAGGCAAAATAAATTACTTTCGGAATTCCTTTCTCTTGCAGGAATTTTAAGACGAAACTTTAAAAGTCATTATGCAGACAAGAGGAACATCCTGGGCCAGACGCCTTCCCCGTTTGTTGCCAGAGTCAATCTCCCGCCCCGAGTTTTAATATTTTTTTTCCTTTTAAGTAAATTGATGATCTCAATATGGTGTTTGCATATATAAGTGACCATTGTATTTATTTATCATACATTTAATGCTACTGTATTTAACTAACATACATTAATCACTACTGCATTTAGTTAGCATACATTGATCACTACTGTATTTACCTAACACACATTGGTCCTGCACTAACTGAAATACAATGGTTCCTCCTCTATACGTTTATAAAACTTCTATCCAGACTTCTGTGGCATTCTTAAGAGACTCTGTACCCACACGGGATAACCTGGAGATAGTCATCCCACTTACGATGAAACACCCTTACGGTACCTGGGGGAGTTAGGTTAGGCAGGGCTTGGTTAGGTTAGTTTAGGCTGGATTAAGTTAAGTTGGCATTAGAATGTTTTTAATTATCAAATGAAATAAACTGGGGTGTCTAATCTTTGAGTAATCACTGTGTACGCGAGAGTTTGGGTCGGCAACTAGCAGTTCTCTGGGGCTTGCCTCAAGCCCTGTAAATTGATCGGTGCTGGCGGACATATGAAGTTGTTATATCAATTGTTATTTAGAGGCACCATGGGGAGGAGATAGGGAGATGGAGGAGATAAGATAATGATAATAGATAAGAGGGAAAAGAAAGCACAGTCAAAGGAAATTCAAAGAGAAGAAGATAAAGGTACGATAGATAAAGATTAGAGAATAATATGGAGAAAGAGAGGATTTAGAAGGTGATTAATATCTTAGGCAAGACAAGGAAGAGAGTATGTGATGATGAAAGGAGAAATGAAAACAAGAAAAGAAATGTTGAAGAAGAAATAGAAACACACAAGAGAAAGAAGAAAAATAATAATAATAATAATAATAATAATAATAATAATAATAAGAAGAAGAAGAAAGAAGAAGAAGAAAAGGCGAAACCAACTTAAAAAAAAAAGAAAAAATTAAAATAAAAGAAAAGCCGCCAGAAAACTAAAGAATAATAACAAAAGAAAAATAACAAAGAAGGAAGTGTGATAAATGAGTGAGAGGTTTAATGAGAGAGAAGGAGGAGATGAGAGCCTCTTAGTGAATACACGTTGGAAAGATGTAGAAGGAGAGGAAAAAACCTCTCTATTGTGCTTTCATGGCGCTTCTCTCCGCATTTGCATCCCATCAGGTGTGAGTGAGAGCGGCAATATCCAGAGTGAGGGAGGGAGTGTGGGGTGAGAGAGTGAGGGAGGGAGGGAGGGGGTGTGTGGGGGTGAGAGGTGAGGGAGGGAGGAGAGTGCGAGGAGGGAGGGAGTGTGGGGTGAGAGAGTGAGGGAGAGTGCGAGGGAGGGAGGAGGGAGGGAGGTGTGGGGTGAGTGAGGGAGGTGCGAGGGAGGGAGGAGGGAGGGAGTGTGGGTGAGAGGTGAGGGAGGGAGGGAGTGTGGGGTGAGAGGGGAGGGAGGGAGGGAGGGGAGGTGCAGTGTGGGGTGAGAGTGAGGGAAGGGAGGGAGTGCGAGGGAGGGGTGTGGGGTGAGTGGGGAGAGAGTGCGAGGAGGGGGGAGGAGGGAGTGTGGGGTGAGAGTGCGAGGGAGGGGGGAGTGGGGGTTGAGAGAGGAGGATGTCCTAAACATTTACTCATACGAGATTATAATGTCCTTAAACACCGTAAATAATAAAATTCTGGTTATAAATACAGACTTTTTGAGGACATTGACGCGGCCAATCTACCCTGCGTTTCACCTGTAAATTTAGCCATGTACTACCTGAAATTATGCAGATCAATGAATTAGTTGTATTTCATAATAATTAATCATCGGGAGTTGATTACGAGTGAACGATAATAAATAATTATATGGCGTTGACATACTATGCACATGTTCCTCTGGAATCATATACCAATAATCAATACTATAATTATTTCCATTAAAAAATATATATCCGGCAATTTTCTCTTCAGTTTTTTATTAATGGGTTATGGAAATTTGCTGTTGTAAATTTTTTTGGGTTGTATAAAAAAAATGGCGTTTCAAATTCGTGAAATCTTTTTCCAGCCAAACATTGACGCAAATATAAGTGTATTTGTTATTACCGGAATAAAGTAGACATTATATCAGGGAATAAAGTAGACATTATATTAGGGAATAAAGTAGACATTATATCAGGGAATAAAGTAGGAGCATTATATCAGGGAATAAAGTAGACATTAAATCAGGGAATAAAGTAGAGATTGCATTAGGAAATAAAGCAGAGATTGCATTGGGAATAAAGTAAGGGATTGTATCGGAATAAAGTAGGGATTGTATCGGAATAAAGTAGGGATTGTATCAGGGAATAAATAAAGGATTTATCACGGAATAAAAGTGGGAATTGTATTTGGGAATAAAGTAGGGGTTGTAATAAGGAATAAAGTAGGGATTGTATCATGGAATAAATTAGAGAATTGTATCAGGAAAGTAGGGATTGTATGAAGGAATAAAGTAGGGAATGTATTAAGGAATAAAGTAGGGATTGTATCAGGGAATAAAGTAGGGATTGTATCAGGGAATAAAGTAGGGATTGTATCAGGGAATAAAGTAGGGATTGTATCAGGGAATAAAGTAGGGATTGTATCGGAATAAAGTAAGGGATTAAATTAGGGAATAAAGTAGGGGTTGTATGAAGGAATAAAGTAGGGATTGTATTAAGGAATAAAGTAGGGGTTTGTATTAAGGAATAAAGTAGGGGTTGTATCAGGAATAAAGTAGGGATTAAATTAGGGAATAAAGTAGGGTTGTATCAGAATAAAGTAGGGTTGTCAGGGAATAAAGTAGGGGTTATGACAGGAAATAAAGTAGAATTAAATTAGGGAATAAAGTGGAGGGCTATTGAGGAGGGAGGAAGGTGTGTGACAGGAGGAGAGGTGTAGAGACAGGCTGAGAGGGACAGGTGAGTGTTGTCGTGGTCTCAGGTAAAAAAATGGATTAATTAACGTGGTGTGTGAGGTGTGTGTGTGGTGCTGTTATGTTGGTGAGCACTAATTGTCTACCTGAATTGAGTGTGTCTGTGTGTGTGTGTGTGTGTGTGTGTGTTATTTATGTAAGTACTATGCGTGTTTTATGTATGTATGTGTGTGTGTGTAGTGTATGGATATATGTACAATTATATATGTTTTAGTGTTTGTGTGTATATAATTGTGACGTGTATACTGTATATATGTGACTGAGTGTGTGTTTGTATATGCGGTATGTGTGTGTATATAGAGAGAGACTTGAGAACCCTCCTCTCTTTCTTTTTCTAGTATCAGGGGTTGAGTGTTGGGTGTTGCGTTCAGTCAATATGAGTGGCAGGTGAGGGCTGACATGACAACCACCCCACTGTGTAATTACATAAGACTTATCTGTATTGCCTCTGTCCAGTTGGTTCAGTGCATTTTGCCCTGTCAAGATTGATTTTCAGGTCTATTCTAGATTCTGTTAGACTGGGTTATGTTAGACTGAGTTATGCTGGTCTAAGTTGTGCTGCTAGATTGAGTTGTAGATTGAGTTGTGCTAGATTGAGTTGTGCTAGATTGATAGTGCTGAGTCTGAGTTGTACATTGAGTTAGTGCTAGTCTAGATTGCTAGTCTGAGTTATGCTAGTCTGAGTGTGCTAGTAGTTTGTGCTAGATTGAGCTGTGCTACATTGGGTTGTGCTAGATTGAGCTGTGCTAAGGTGGGTTATGCTAGATTGAGTTGTGCTAGACTGAGTTGTGCTAGTTTGGGTTTGCTAGTTTGAGTTGTGCTAGACTGGGTTGTGCTAGACTGAGTTGTGCTAGACTGAATTGTGCTGAACTGAATTGTGCTATTCTGATGTGCTAGTCTGAGTTGTGCTAGTGAGTTGTGCTAGTCTAAATTGTAGTAGACTGTTTACACCCTAGTTTGAGTTGTGCTAGACTGAGTTGTGCTAGACTGAATTGCTAGGGCTGAATTGTGCTTCAAATTGTGTAGTCTGAGTTGTATGGCAATTCTGAATTGTAGACTGTTACCTAAGTTTAGTTTTGCTAGACTGGGTTTGCTAAACTGGGTTGTGCTAGTCTAGATTGTGCCAGACTGAGTTATGATGGACTCAGGCTGTGCTGACTGAGTTGTGGTAGACTGTTACTTGGTTGGTTTTGCTAGACTGAGTTTTTGCTAGACTTGAGTTGTGCTAGTCTGATTGGCCAGTCTGAATTATGCTGGTCTGAATTATGCTAGTCTGAATTGTGCTAGTCTGAATTGCTGCTGGTCTGAGTTGGCTAACTGGTCTGGTTATTGCTAGTCTGAATTAGTGCTTGCTAAACTAGGTTGTGCTAGACTGGAGTTGTGCTGACTGGAGTTGTGTAGACTGAGTGGTGTTGAGCTGAGTTGTGCTAGTCTGAGTTGTGCTAGTCTGAATTATACTAGTCTTGGGTTGTGCTGAGTCTGAATTGGCACTGAGCTGGTTTGTGCTAGAGCTGAGTGGTGTTAGACTTGAGGTTGTGCTAGTCTGAGTTGTGTAATCTGAGTTGTGCTAGTCTGGGTGTGCTAGTCTGAATTGTGCTAGACTGAGTTGTGCTAGACTGAGTGGTGTTAGACTGAGTTGTGCTAGTCTGAGTTGTGCTAGTCTGAGATTATTGCTGGGCCAGGTTGTGATCTGGGTGTGCTAGACCGGAGTTAGTGGCTAGACTGGTGGTGTTAGACTGAGTTTGTGCTAGACTGAGTTGTGCTAATTTTAGTTGTGCTAGGCCTGAGGTTCTTTTTGTTTACTTGTATTTCCGGAATGGTCCAAGTAACTATATACATATGTTCTACCCAAGCCACTGGTGTCCTTCCTCGGCATGGCATCTCTAAAGGGTGCCATTGAGTGAAATATCTGTATGTACTCTTTCCGTTTTTAGGCGTGTTCGTTTTAGGATGGCCCAGGTAGATCCATCTCGTGGACAAGGGCCAGGTGGTATTGGGGGCTTGTGCGGGAAGATGTGTGGAATAACAAGTGGGAGGAGAGTGGGGGAAGAGAGTTAGAGATGAAGATTGTCCTGGGAGGAGAGGAGGAGGTGGGTGGGTGAGAGAAGATAAAGGAAGGAAGGAGGTTGAGTGAGGAGTAAGGTGGGAGAATTGGGTGAGAGGGTATGAAAGAAAAGGTAGTGGAAGGAATGAAGAATAGTGGGAGAGAGAGAAGGTAAGGGGGGGTCCGGAGAGGGGAGGTGACATGATGAGAGGGCGTGAAGGGGAAGTGATAGGATATGAATGTGTAAATTTTCACTATCATTAGCATGATATAACCTCTCACCATCTAAAGACCTATCACTTCTTCAACATGATAACTTGACACCACCAACATCAACACCCATAATGACTTGTCACTCCTCCAACATGATAACCAGCCACCACCACCACCACCAGCGTGATAACCTCCCACCACCACCACCCATCAGGATCGTCGTCACCATCACCAGTACAAAATCGTGCCATCACACACCAGGGCCAGGAGTCCCTGTTTGGTACTCCTGCTTCAATGGTGAGTGGCGGGTTCTCGTGTTGGCTTGGCATGTATTCTGGAGCTGAGTGGCTGCCTTGCTTGATGTTGGGAGTCTTGTCAATATTACATTTAAGCACAGCTTATAGATACGACTGTATAAAGAAAAGATACAAAGTATGAATTTACTTAACCATTGATGAACGTCTGGGTGAAGACATATATGTACCTCAAGACGGGGATGGGTGTGGTGAGTGGATGATAGAGATGGTCAGCTGGGACTGAATTGGTGAAAAGGAGGTTTAAAGCTTGAGGAGAGGTCAGTATGCATCATGGAACAGGACGAAGGAGGGAGGGAGAGAAGAAGGAAGAGTTTAATGAGGTGTGCGAGGAGAGTAGGGGAGGGAGGAGATGAGAAGGGGTTTGATGAGGTGTGTGAGAGAGTAGGACAGGAGAGGAGGAGAAGGAAGGGTTTGGTGAGGTGTGTGTGAGGAAGTCGAGGAGGAGGGAGAGACGAGGGGAGTGTGTTGAGGAGGAGAACAGGTAGGGATGTGTGTTTAATTAAGTTTCTTTTCCGGTCGTGGTTCATCTCAAATAGAGCCTGAAGCGAGGCGTGGTGTTAAACAGCACACACACACACACACACACACACACACACACACCAATATCCCTCTCATTACAAAAATAATCCTCAGTGGACTTGGCTAGTTCAGGCCGTGTCGACCTCAAGGCTAGGCTCAGTGTTCTGAAATTCCTATTGTAGAATTCTTCTGTTAACTGGAAATAGAATACATTAAAGTAGCAATGATGTCTAGTCAAAATTCATGGGTTTTCTGAACTGTGAATTTTTTACTTTTAAAACTGCAGATTCAAGGACATAATTTAAGGCTCATTTAAACTACCGTACAGCACACACAGTAATGGAATCTCAAAGGTTCATATGTTTGATTTTCCTTTTTGTTACATGGAGCGAATTAAAATGCATCTATTTAGCTCATCTTACTTAATTACGAGAAAAAACGACTCTTAGAATTGTAAGCATAATTTTCCCTCTAACTGTAGTATAATAAACACCCTTAACTTCTCTTTTTCATCGACAAAAGAAAGACAAGGGTGACAGAAACATTTGAAACACAATATTGAGATTAATTATTATTAGACACTACTTTAACCTCCTCACACCCTCATCAGACCAGGAAGGGTGCGACGGTGTTTGTTTGTATTATGGTGAGCAGAAAAGAAGGGGAGCAGAAGAAGGAGAAGGGAGAGGAAAGGAACAAGGAGAAGGATGGAAGGGATAGAGTTAATGATTGCTATTAAAACAGTTTATTTAGATTGAAAAAAAAATACAAAGTTTACAATAATAAAAAAATAATAGAAATGACTGTCCTCAAAGTAACAATATCCAAGTTACTCTTTTGAGGCAGGGAGGCACAGAATATTTCGTGAATTTAAGTTTAGTAAAGGTGACCACTTTAGTTCCTCTGTCTCTTAAACTGGGTTATGATGGCCAGGAAGACTTGAAACTCTCCATCTGAAGGTGACTTTGTCAGTGTGAACTGAAGAATTATAACTGGGTGAAAATATAACTATACAGAACACTATGGAGTTTCGTATTTGGTGCTTGTACAGGAGTGATTCACCTGAAGATTAGACATCACTGTTTATTTTACCTGATGATTAAAACTCCTTATACTGCCTGGAAGATAGTTAGGTTTATGTTAGGAGGTTAGGTTTGGGGTTATGATATGCAGAGTTATATTATCTCGCATTAGACAGTTTATCGGTTGAAGCCGGGGTTGGTTACATTAGGTTGCTGTGCTGATTTAAGCGCTAAGCAGGTTAGTATTAGGATTTTCACATCAGAAATTAACTGATATTTGACTAATTCTCAGAATCAAATGACTTAACCCATGATTACACCTTTAGAAATCGATATGAATTACCCAGCTTGAATAGAGACGACGACAAATTGATTTATAAAAACCCCATAACATTATAAAAAAATAGCAAAGGACGCAATGTTCATGAGGCCACTTCCAAAGTCAAACACTACAGTACCTAAGAACGTTTAAAATTCAACAGCTATTAGGTTAGGTTTAAGAAGAAGAAGCTTGCTAGGGTTACACATCAAATATCTGCCGCTGAGGTTTCACCAGATCCGCTCATTCTTCCGGAGTTCCAGGCTAACGCTTTCTTGGGAATCGAATCACTTTGGACGACAGGAAAACAACCGATTACTTTCGGATCAGAAGCCAGTTTGTAAGTGATTTCACTGCGCTTTTCATGTCAACGATATTTTCGCCCTTTATCTCTTTTTTGTTTTGCCCTCTTGTTTTTCAAGTTAATTTCTTCTTCTCTTTCTATTTATAAATTCTTGCTTGTCTTCCCTTTATTTCCTCACATTTTTCTCTTCCTCTTGTTCGCTCCTCCACCATATTTCTCTCTCTCTCTCAAGCCCTAGAACACACTACAATCTTCTTCCCTCCTCCCTACCTATCGCTGTTCCTCCCCACTTCCTCCTCCCTCCTACCTCTCCTCACGTCCTGTTGCCTTCCTATCTCCTCCTCCTGCTCCTCCCATGTCCTCCTCCTCCACCCCAACTTCTTTCCTTGTCCTTCTCTCGTATCCTCCAAATCTCCTCTTTCCGTTCTTTCTCCTTGTCCGCTCTCTCCTATCCTCCTCCTCTCTCTCCACATTCAAGCCATTTCCTTCCTTCTTCTTTCCTTCTCCGTTATCCATCCTCCCACCTCCATCCTCCTCCTCTTCCCTCCTCCCACCTACCATCTTTTATTTTCCTTCCTCCTTTATTAATGCCTCGTGTCCAATTCCTGCATGAGCCTCCTCATGTTTATTATTAATAGGACACAATTCTTCTGCTGTTGCATGGAACGTACAGCTGAATTCTATTAACGTAATGTCATCACGCTGCCTTTTTGTGGTCGTGTGCGCGCGTGTGTGTCTGTAGGTCTATGCATGGGAAGGGTGTGTGTGTATGCATGTTGTTCCAACGATAGGAAAGTCTTGGAACGAGTCAATCTTGTTTTAAGTAGGGCATAGGTTTTAAAGTAGGGGTTAGGTTTTCAGGTCGTTAGTTAGGTTACGAGACGAAAATTACAAGATGCTGTAATGTGAAAGGCTGGTGAGGAGAGAGAGAGAGAGAGAGAGAGAGAGAGAGAGAGAGAGAGAGAGAGAGAGATCATTGTTCTCACTGAGGGATGACACACAGGTGGGGCGGGGGCAGGGTTCCTTACTGCCCATCGCACCTGGGCCAAGAAAGGGGGAGCTGCTGGGGAGGAACCTGGTGGTGGCGAAGGCTATGAAGGCAGAGAGAGAGAGAGAGAGAGTGAGACGGGGCGGGCGGGGGACTCCAACAATACCGACCTGTATGAAAGCAGTGTACAATAATAATAATTAACGGTTTATTGAAAGAGCTACGGCGGCAAGTGGAAGGCTGAAATATACAGCGCATAATTGGGGAAGGCCTCTTGATTTACAACAATATGCAAGCAAATTGACAGGGTGACACAAATATGACATATGATAACCAGTGAGAAACCAGGCATTTCAACACAGCGACAGCAAGATTGACTGAGTGAACTACACCTTTAAGCGATTGATGGAAGTTCCTGATAATATTTACAATTTTGTCAGACCGTTGTTCTATAGCGACTGCCTGTGCTCGTGGCGGGCTGGGATGCGGTTATGGTGTCGAACATGCTACTCCTCGGACGAGGATCTCGGTAGTAGGAGCCAGTGTCGCAGGATGGTGCAGAAGATTTTCACCAAATTTAAAGATGAGGTCGTGGTGGGATGGGTCAGTGAGAGCCGAGAGGGTCAGTGTGTTGGAGCGCTTCTTGATATGTGGGAGTAGGAAGGGAAAGAGAATAGTCTGGTATGCCTCTTTGCACCTTTTTCTAGGTGTGTGTGTGTGTATGTGTGTATGTGTGTGTGTGTGTGTGTGTGTGTGTGTGTGTGTGTGTGTGTGTGTGTGGTGCACTTAATAAAATTCCAAAAGCGTCTATATATATTTCTCGTTTTCCAATATACCATAATAGAAATAAATAAACAATGAAAATAAAAATAAACAGATATATGTAAACAATAAAACAAAACAAATCAACAAACAGAGAGAGAAATAAAACAAAAAATAATTAGAAAACAAAAAAGAAAACTTGATAAATAGATAGAAATACTAACATAAAAATAAAAATAAAGATACAGCCAACAAATAATAATAATAATAATAGAATGAACGAAAACGGAAACTAGATAAAAATTTGTACCCTATCGGGAAAATATTCAGTTGGATTCAAATCCTCCAATAATATTACCAAACTATATCCAAGAACGACTCATAATAAAAATTCCTTCAATCCTTCCAAAAATCCCTCATAGATGTTATTACGATCGACTACAGATTATAAAATACACTTAGGAAGAAAAAAAAAAAGACCACTGGTATATAAACCTTTCAATAATATTTCTTCCATTTGATTACAATTTAGTCACATAAATCAGGTTGAAATTATGGGTTATCTTATTTTTTTAATTAGGATGACACTCGAATGCTACTCTGGTTTGTGTAATGGTTAATGAATGGTAAAGGTGTTAATTATCATTGTTTATGGGGGTTTTATTAACGTTACAGTAGATGGATTTTTGTAATTTGTTTTTTCTTTTCTTTATTCTTTTGGTTTATTAAGTTTTTACTGATATTCTTAGGAACGTTAATGATTGGGTAGTAATTATTTTGTAGAACTTTTCTTGGGTGTGTTTGGGGCAAGGTGGTGGTGTTTGGGGTAAGTGCGATCCTGAGGTGTCTGGGGGTGTTTGAGAGCAAGGTGGTGTCTGGGGCAGGGGTGATCCCCAGGCCCTGGGGTGTTTGGGGAGGCGGTGGTGCCCGGGGTAAGGTGGTCTCTGGGGGTGTCTGGGGGTGTTTGGGAGTAAGGTGGTGTCTGGGGTAAGGTGGTGTCTGGGGGGTGTTTGGGGGTAAGGTGGAGTCTCTTTAGGGTGTCTGGGGTAAGCAGGAGTCTGGGGGTAAGGTGATCTCTGGGGTGTCTGGGGGTGTTTAGGTAAGGTGGTGTCTGGGGGTAAGGTGATCTCTGGGGTGTTTGGGAGGCAAGGTGGTCTCTGGGGGTGTCTGGGGTGCTTGGGGAGGCGGTGTCTGGGGGGTAAGGTGGTGTCTGGGGGCAAGGTGGTGTCTGGGGGTAAGGTGATCTCTGGGGTGTCTGGGGTACTGTATAAGGCTGTGTCTGGGGTAAGGTGGTGTCTGTGTAAGGTGAGTCTGGGGCAAGTGATCTCTGGGGTGTCTGGGGTAGGTAGATGGAGTCTTGGGGTGTCTGGAGGTAAGGTGGAGTCTTGGGTGTCTTGGGGAGGTGGTGTCTGAGGGTGTCTGGAGGTAAGTGATCTCTGGGGTGTTCTGGAGGTAAGATCTTCTTGGGGTAAACTTAAACGTTGTCAGATATCTTCATTAATTTTTAGTTAATTATTTATACTTTCTGAACTAACAAAAAACTTAATTTTGGCTAACAGTGATAATTTTTTCAAGTTATCTCTTAATTATCTTTATTAAAACCTAATTGTGTTAGATTTATTTATTAACACACACACATACCTTAAAACAAACAAACAAAAAAACAAGGAAAAGAACATCAAGAACATCTTCCCCATCCCACAGGTAAAACAGGTTAATTACATTCTGGATAAGTCGATAATTGAACAAACAATAAGCGGTGTGGAAATTTTGGTACCACTTTGGAAATTAAATCTGGATCTTGTTCTAGTAAATATTTACCTGGTGTCAACATGTGGGGAGGGTGGGGGAGGGGTGAGGGGGGTGAGGGAGGCAAGAGTAATATGTGTAATGCTACTTCAGTGCTGGAGTCATTATGGGTGAAAGTTACAGGTGTTTACTTCCATAGATTATCTTAATGGTTAGTTGTGTTCTGTGTCTCTCTCTCTCTCTCCCATTATATTTCATTCTCTTTTGTCATCTTTCTTACCTGTCTC
>NW_024742648.1:0-22909 GCF_018991925.1 Homarus americanus
CTTCAATTTTCAATTGTTTATTCCTTGATAGAGGAAGCGGGATCCTAGTGTTGTCACTAGATACCCCTGTACAATGACACCAGAAGCATCTGGCAAGTGTGACAAGTATATACAGTACAGTATAAATATTATAAAGGGGCTTACTAAAGCCTAAGGAAGGAAGGATATTCCTTTAACACATAATCAATATTATTTACAAAATATCTGGCCAGTATGGGGAGGATCATCGTGTCTCCGTCAGGGGGTCGTGGAGTGGTGGTCCAGCAGGCTTCACGGAAGCGTTGTGTGTGGGGACATCTTAGGAGGTAGTGGATAAGGGTGCTGCTGTCGGGTCTTCTGCATAATGCACAAGAGCGTTGCTCAGGGGATGCGGGGATACCAACCTCCCAAGCAAAGTCATACCCAATGATGATACGGGCAGCAATCACGTCCCCTTTCCACGACCCTTTCCCGTTGACATACGAGAGATCAGGAAGTTTACGGAGGACATCGTACCAGGTGGGCGGGTAGTCCAGGGGGATGGCTGCTTCCCGAGCTTCTCTCTGTTTGCGGCGAATTTGGGTCCTAATCTGTAAAAGTGTTCGAGGAACAACGTAGTCAGGTGTGGCCTTGTTGCAGCCAGTCTTGGCAAGGCCATCTGCTGCCTCATTCCCCAAGATACCGACATGATTGGGTATCCATAGGAATGTCACAGGACGGCCTGCATCCTGAAGTGTGGATGTTAACCCTCGTATTCGGAGGATGAGGTCCTTATTTTCCCCTCATCCAAATGCGATCCCGTCGAGAGCAGACCTGGAATCGCAGCAGACAAGCAAGGGGCAGAAACCATCTGCTTCTTCCTCAGCAAGAAGGGCAGCAAGGAGGGCTATTAGTTCAGCCTGAGTGGAGGATGCCCCGTCAGAAACTCTGAGAGACAGTTTGATAGGCTCAGGGGCATAAGGACGGGAGATGTAGACACCAGCCCCGGCCCTACCTGTAGCGGGGTCAACAGAACCATCAGTGTAGAGGACGACCCTACCTGGGGACCAGTGGGCGATCCTGGAGAGGTGGTATTTGCAGAGAATAACAGGGTTCACCTGGGATTTCGGGAGCGGTCCACCGAGGGCAATCACTTCAGGTTGAAAATCCAGCCAGGAAGAAGGAGACGAACCAACAGCAGGGGTGACAACAATATCAGGCAGGAGGTCGTGTTCCTGAAGGGCTCGGATGAGTGACCCTCGCCACTGTCTTCTAGATGGAGGTCGGTCTCGGACAGCAGTAGTCAAGTTGGTTTGGACATAGTTGCCCCTAGGATCCCGTAGAATGGAAACGGCAGTTTTTAGGTAAAACTCCTGGACACGATCCTGTAAGGGGGAAAGACCAAGTTCGGTATATAGAGAAGTAGAGCGTGTCCACTGAGGAGCCCCAAGGATGATACGAGCAGCTTTCCTCTGGATAACTTCGAGACGGTTGACAGCAGTCCGACTAATGTTGACGAGGGCAGGGGCGGCGTAGTCGACACAGGAATGGACAAAGGACTTGTACATGGTGAGAAGTACTGGGATGGTGGCACTAAGGGAACCCCTGCACATGGTAGAGAGGGGAGCGAGACGCCGAAAGCATATGTCTCGAAGATAGCGGACTTCAGGGATCTGACAACGTGTGTGAGTTACATACACACCCAGGTATTTTGTCTCATTAACCCAGTCCAAGGGTGTTTCTGATAAGAGAAGGGGTGGAGGTACAACACGACCGTGCCACATGGCTTTTGTTTTCGCAGTTGAAAGAAGGAAACCAAGTGAATCACACTCTCTGGAGACCAGATCAAGGGCTTCCTGCATGTTGAGGTAGTCAGGAGCTTGGAGGAGGACATCGTCGGCATATCCTGAGTGGACAACTTCTGTCGGCCACGGGAGAGATGCAATGGAGTGCATGAGTGTTAAACAAGGTGGGACTCAGGACTCCACCTTAAGGGGTGCTGAGGTTCATTTCTTGAACAGGAGACATAGAGCCTTCAACGCAAACCCGGGCCTGATGTCCAGTGAGGTAAGAGGTGATCCATTGTATAAGTCTCCCTTTAACCCCTAACGACGCAAGTTCAGCTAAAATGAGGACAGGCTGAGCCGTATCAAAGGCTCCCTTGATATCAAGGAAGACGGAGATGCGGGCAGTCTGATTGCAATAAAAGGAAGCAATGGAGTGTGCTGCGCTGCGATGTTGAATGAAACCATTGAGGGAGTTGTGGAAGCCGCCTATGGTGTGAAGAAGGCGACGATGGAGTATCCTCTCCATCATCTTGCAAACACAGGAGGTAAGACTAATGGGTCGATATTTCCCAGGATCTCCTGGCTTAGGGATGGGGATAATAGTGACATTTTTCCAGTTGGACGGGAGAACCCCATGTTCATAAGACATATTGTAGAGAGCAAGCAAGGGGCCGTTAGGAATATTAGTATAGGCGTTGAGGACGGAGTAGGTTATCTGATCATCCCCAGGAGAGGTGTCTTTTCTCGAGCGATGAGCACTGTCAAGCTCGAACTGTGTGATGGGATGGTCAGTGGGGGCAGGGGAGGTAAGAGCAGCACGAACAACAGGCTCGGACGCATCGATGCGAGCCTGCACTGCCTCCTGCATTGGATCTGGAAGTGCCTCAGTGGAGGAAGCTCGTGCCCAGTCCTCCATTAAAGAGCAGGCAAGGGAGGCGGGGTCAGGGTGGGGAGGAGGCCTCCGTCGGGGTTCTTATCAACCTTTACTTTTGATAATTTGTTTCCAATACAGTACACAATGTGCATCAGTGTTGTGTCAAACTGTCTTTCCTTAAATGCAGGGAGATTGTTCACATCCTTTCTTATGAACACTGAGGAAAAGAATTTGTTTAATGCCTCTGCTTTGTTCTAATCTGAGAGAGTAATTGCCACCTTCAAGTCTCAGATCTTATGTATCCCACGTGACTTTAATTTTTATTTTATGTAACAATAGAAAGCCTTAAGGTTTGACTTGACTTTGCTAGCAACCTGCCTCTGGAATTCTGATTTGCTTAGTTCCTGGACCTGGCATACAGGTGAGGGCCAATAATCTGCCCTCTGCCTCGGAACCAACCCCCCATCCCCATGTGCCCAGCCATCTTTTCTACTAATGTAAGTGTTAAAAAACCTAATATTATTGATATTTCTCTTAATTATTAATTGTGTGTGCATACCATCATAAAATTAAGAAGTTATTTTTACTACAACGTAGGTATTGTGTCTGAAAAAGTGGAGTTTGGGGGTCGGCCCAGCCTCTATTTCAATCAATCCCATATGTTATGTTGTTCACTTTACGTGTTTCTCACTTTACGCGGGCCGCCGTGGGTTCAATTGACCGCGTAAAGTGAGGGTTCACTGTACTGTGTAAGTTTACTGCTGAAAGGATTACAAGAGCAAGATTATATATACAGTACAAATGGTAGTGATCTTCATCTCCAATACAGCTATAAGACTGAAATTACGGTTTATACCTAACATCACCTTTTTCCCATGACTATTTCAATTTGTATACTGCACTAACTTAAATTGTGATATTTCAAAAGGTATTTGGAAAATTTCCTAAAATTGATGTACACACTGACAGAAGCCAACCTTCCACCCCCCCCCCCTCACCAACACATTCATTTTCTTTGCTGACCTTGATAAATTAATAAACACATAAACATCAACTCTACATACCTTTATATTAATATCACAGTTCAATCATATTTTAAATACTGTACCATATATACTCGAGTATACTGTAGTTTTAAGTTTTTATGATCAAATTTTTATGTAAAAGTAGCCTATATAAACATACTGTAATAATTTGGGGGGGGTTAAAATTCATGCATTTTCGTGGGTTATTTACGGTGAACGATAGCTACCCGGTACAGTCCATGTTCAACGTAGACTAACCTTACTAGTAAGATCCTTTATCTTCAGCTTGTCTACCATACTATACTGCCAGATCTGGGGTCACTAATTCTAAGGGGAAACTTAACTATAGTCTCAATTTTAAGGGTTGCTGCCACCAGACCCCCTCTGGACAGTATGCAGCTCATTAGGTGGCGGGCAGAGTGGATTAGGCATCGAGTTAGGTTTTTCATTGACCAGATCGATAAAGGGAAAGAAGGGTGAAACCATAACATGTCTTAATTAATTTATTCCTTATAAAACATACTGGTAAAAAATACATACAAGTGAGTTGGCCTTCCTCAGAAGAACAACGAAAATGTTGGTTACCCTGCTCGGCACCAGACGTCTTACATTAATGACGTGTCATCCACATATTTATTGCATAACAATCCGTGACCTCCTTGCCTCGGTCATTCCTTCTTACACTACCCCTTAACACGTCAGACTGCTCCACCTGTATGGAATATAGCACCGTAGGTTATCATACACAGTAGCACCATCTCACCTCCCTGTAGCACCATCTCAACACACCTGTTACACTCCACACCTGCAAGTATGGGACTCCTTGTAATTTCTAGGTATACATATCAGGCACCTCGTTTGCACACCGCCCTCGGTGGGTAGAGACGAGGGCTACCCCAAGAGACATACCAGTACAATTTCTACGCCTGGTATTATAGGTCGCTCCAAGTGACGACGGCGGAGTTTCTCAAGTGTTTCCTTATTTGTTCCTACTCATTTGGGGTGGTGTGCTGGCAATCCACAGGTTCACAGTGGATTGGCATAGCTGGGAGTAGTCACCACCTGGTGGGACGCTCACAGGGATAATGGCCGCCACCCAGCAAGACACTCCGACCGCATGGGACCTGAGGTGACGGTAGAACGGAGGATACTCAGAAATAATGCCTGATGGGCGGTTATCACACACCCTAACACATTACTATTACACTTATACATCAGGCAAAGCTTTAAACTGTAATAACTGCTATATAAGCCCTTTTTACAGGGCGGGATATAGCCCGATAAAGGACACTGACCTGAGGTAACGGTAGAATGGAGGATACTGAGGGCAGTGCCCACCGCTCATCGCCCCGTAGGCCTACAGTTTCCAATCTTTAATTTTTACTTTTATTTCTTATGGTTCTCACCTGAACACTTTCCGGTATATTGTAACTCATGCTTTATAAACACATATTTTAATCCTAACTTACACACTAAGGTAAGGTTCTGGTTTGCTAGTTCGTGGGTAAATTCATTGGGTTATAATATCAACGCAGCACACTCGAGGCGGGTACACAGGACGCTCCCTTAAAACAAAAGCCGAATGTTCGTGGCGTGGGTATATCCACTTCACTCAAAACTGTAATTAGGGATCCTCCTCTCACACATTGCACTACTGTATTTGAACACAGACATACCCCGATAAGATTCTTTGATCACTGTACATGTTGTGGGTATGCGTCACGTGAGGATACGAGGTGTATTGAGTTCACACCGATACATACAAGATATTTCCTTTCAAGTATAGTTTCTGGGTCACTTCAAACACCTCACAAGTTCTGATACATTTATCCTTTTTCCAGATCATTGTTCTCATGTATTTTCATATGATATTTGTGGAAGTTATGTTCGCTACACGTTCACAGACGTAAATAGTATGACCTTCAAACCATGATCCACACTTAGTCCTACAGTACACTAATCCAGCTCAACTGGACTTTCTCAATCATCTTATGGATACCCTGAGTTCTCCTTAATGCTATGAATACATACAATTAACATTATATAACTGTACCTGGGTACAATACCACACATGATTCAGTAACATTGAGTAGGTGAGTTATCCTTTATCAATGTTTCCCGTTCTCTGAGATTCCACAAGCGCGGTGGATTTGAATGTTATGTAGCGTAATATGAATTAAAGGGGGTTTTTAGGAATGACAATGATGTGCGCAGTACAATACCCTTAGATTCTTTCTTTATTTTCTACATAAAAAGCAGAACCTTGTACACTATATGCCATTTTCAATCTAAAAATACCTAATGCAAATGAAGATTTACAGATAATTTTCCTTTTGTTTGCATCCATTTACACCACTGGGAAATTTTAAGTCATTCTCCACCTGTGAGCTACAGTACATGCTGTGTTATGGATATTTTTCAATTCGTAATTTCAGTTAGATATACAGTACATAATTTTCTTCATTTTTTTTTTGCTCAGTTATATCCACACACAAGCTTTCATAGAGAATGCAAAAAATTAAATAAAGTATTAGCATAAGGGAAAAAAACATAAGGTGAATACAAACATTTCTTCATGTGCTAGAGTTAGCATTCTGAGTAGAGAAGGGGGGGAGGGGGACAAAGTGTGGCAGTGCTAGTGGTAGAGCAGGGAAGGGGAGAGTAAAGTGTGGGAGTGCTACTGGTAGAGCAGGGAAGGGGGAAGCAAAGTGTGGAGTGCCATTGCTAGTGGTAGAGCAGGAAGGGGGAAGTAAAGTATGGGAGTGCTACTGGTAGAGCAGGGAAGGGGAGCAAAGTGTGGAGTGCCATTGCTGGTGGTAGAGCAGGGAAGGGGAAGTAAAGTATGGGAGTGCTACTGGTAGAGAAAGAGGGAAGGGGGAGCAAAAGTCTAGCCGTGACACAGATACCCAAAGAATGTTCTATACTACTGAGGGTATATACAAAACACTTGTTGTCTTAAAAGTAGGTTTCATTCGCACGGGAGATGATATTACAGAGGACACACAGGAAGCCTGGGGCACACCACCAGGACTGGGTCTTAACTACTCCTACATCTATCTATAGACGCCACCACGCTACTTGGCCTATACAGATGCCAGCATTCACAAGCTGAATACATAAAGTATAAATGTGATAATTTATATACATAATATGGTGCACAATAAATGGAATATTACATAGAATTAATACATGTTCTGTAATACTTTACTATACATAATTAATAATAGTAATATAACAATATACAGCTGAAGGCACTACTTTGTGTCCATATATATCATACACCTCCCTCCCCCCTATACGCTCATAGTTTCATCTTGAGCGGACCTTTTGTTTCTGAGTCGCTCGGACCTGCGGAGTACTGGGGCAGAAACACAAGGTGGGGATGGATTTACTTTAGAGACATCAACATTAGGGGACTCAACTGGGGAGGGTCAACACTAGGCAGCTCCACAGGTCGGAGGAAACGACGGTTCCTCCACCATACT
Source organism: Homarus americanus (assembly GCF_018991925.1). Taxonomy (NCBI): domain Eukaryota; kingdom Metazoa; phylum Arthropoda; class Malacostraca; order Decapoda; family Nephropidae; genus Homarus; species Homarus americanus. The sequence continues at coordinate 7,130 of NW_024742648.1, forward strand.
CTACCACTAGGAAGACGCACTTGGTAGTCCCTGGACACGCCAATACCCATGACAACCCCAACCTTGTCCCAGCGGTGAGATACCGGATCTTGTATCCTGATCTGCTGGCCGATACTCAACCTGGGAAGGGGGCGGGCATGACAGTCGTACCGAGCAGCGACATCTGCGGCTCGTTCTGCTGCACGGCGGTCACATTCTTCAGTCTTGGCCTGCCACTCTTGAGAAAAAGACTTTGGGTGGGCAGGAACACAAGACCTGAGATGATGTCCGTATAGAACCTGGGCTGGGGAGCGTCCGGTGAAGTTCGGGGTGTTGCGTAACTCCAACAAACCTCGATTGAAGTCCTCGCAGTCGATATTTCCTGAGGGTGACACCTTAAGGATCAGGTGTTTCACAGTCTTGACTGCGGCTTCAGCGTGTCCATTCGCCTGGGGGTAGTGGGGCGAGGTCACGACATGACGGACTCCCCAACGGTCCATGAAGTCCCGGAACTCGTGGCTGGTGAACTGGGGTCCTCCATCAGTCCTGAGGCGGAGGGGAACACCAACTTCTCTGAAGTAATGCCTGAAGTTCCGGATGGTAGCAGTAGCCGTTGTATCACTACCACAGGGGACGACAACAGGCCATCCAGACGGTCGGTCGGCAATGACGAGGAAGGACTTCCCTGCAACTGCAAAGAAATCGGCCGACACAGACTCGAAGGGTCTTGAAGGGTTATCGTCGCACATTAAAGGTTCCTGTTGCTGGCTAGGTTGCAGAATCTGGCACGGTTCACAGGCACGGACGGTACTTGCAATGTCCGCGTTGATTCCCGGCCAAAATACAGTCTGCCTCGCCCGTCGCTTGGTGGCCTCCACTCCTCGATGGCTGTCGTGAAGGCGGGCCAAGGTACGGCGGCGTAGGGCAGCAGGAATAACTACTCGTGGACCATACAAGACGAGGTCTCCATCACAATAGAGGTCCTCGCGTATTTTCCAGTACGGGAGTAGCAATTCATGAAGGTCGTATCGGTTCGATGGAAATCCCTGAGACACACAGTCGACGAGCGGGATGTAGGAAGGGTCGGCCCGGGCTGCGGTGCGGAGATCTTCAAGGGTCTTGTCTGCATCCGGTGCTGTAGACTCTTCTGATGTGAAGACGGCCTTCAATGAAACCACTGACTTGAGGGATGCAGCAGCTGTAGAACACAACATCTCGTCCTCTGGGGTGGGGCGACTGACGGGGGCGCGGGACAGGGCATCCGGGATGTACAACAGCTTACCCGCACGCCACACAGCCGTGAAGAGATAAGGCGAGAGCTTCTCTTTCAGACGTTGAAGGCGAGGATTTTCTACTGCATCCAAAGAGTAGTGATTGATTATAGGTATAAGGGGGCGATGATCCGTGAAGAGGGTGAAGTGCTGAAGTCCTATCAGGTAGAAACGGCACTTCGCCATCGCCCAGACAACAGCCAACATCTCCAGCTCAATCGTGGCATATCGGGTCTCAGTGTCCGTCAGGAACCGGGATCCACACTGAATTAAGCGGAGTTGTCCACCGCCATGGTCCTGCAGAAGGGCGTAACCAACGCCGTAGAGTCTGGAGGCGTCAGTCTGGAGGACGGTGGGTAGGGCTGGGTCGTAACAGGCGAGGACAGGTGGACTCACAAGGGCCTGCTTAACTTGCTGGAAGGCCTCTTGATGATCTGGGGTCCACAGGAATGTCCTCCTGGGGCTCAGCAGGGGGCGTAACGGCTGGGCTGCAGCGGAGATGTCAGGTGTGAATTCAGCCAGCTGATTGACCAGACCTAAAAAAGAACGGAGGTCTGTTAGGTTGGCAGGGGTTGGAAAACTTTGATTCATTTTCCTGATGAGGGCTCACGATGAGTGCCAACCTGGCACTTGACATCTGGTGAGAACTTCATATATCCGGGAGAGGTGGGCACAGTAGTCTTCATCGTGGAGTAAGATATCATCAACCACCTTGACACAATTCGTGACTCCTTGAAGGGCCGCGTCACCACGTTGACAGAATGCATCGCCCGTAACGGCAAATCCCATGGGGCCTCTGCAATACTGGTATCTTCCAAATGGTGTGATGAATGTAGTCAAGTGTTGGTCTTCTTCGGCCAACTCGATCTGCCAATAACCACATAAGGCGTCCATAGTTGTAAAAAATTTCGCCTTCGGGTCCACACTTCGAACAGCTGCGAAGGGTGTGGGTGAAGGGTGGGCTGGACGGGAAACTTGTTGGTTAAGTTTTGACAGATCGGTGGTGATCCGTACTCCACCACGAGGTTTGGCGACGGGGACGAGAGGGTGGCACCAAGGTGAAGGTTCGTCTCCGGCCGGTTTGATGATTCCCTGAGCAACCATGGAGTCAAGTTCTTGTCTAACTAGCTCCTTGTAGGCGTGAGGAATCAAACGAGGGGTGTGGATGGCAAAAGGTGTAGCACCATCCTTAAGATGAATCTTCATAGGTGGACCCACCATCGGCTTGAGTGGTGTGGATCCTAAAGATTTCTTATTAACCAACACGTCAGCAAACTCCTTGAGAAGGTAAGCTCTTGCGTCAGAAGGGGACGTGTTAGTAGAGATAGGGAATTCCTTCAACCTGTTGACATGGGTGACCTTGAAGATAGGTTTAGGGAATTCCTTGGAAATAATGGCCAATTCCTGACAATGGCCATATGATAAAAGCGGAGTCGGGATACCATTATGAACATCAATCCGGGCTGAGCAAGACTGCTTACCAAAGGTAAGGGTAGCCCAGAAAGATCCCAACGCTGGAGCCATCTTGGAACCATCAGCCGTCAGTTTCGTTGTCTGAGGAGGGGGCTGTAGGTTGCTCCGGGGTATTCCCAAACTTGCTAAATGTTGTGGACCAATTACTGAGACGTCAGCACCGGTGTCAGGTAACATCTGAAGACTGGATGACGAGTTACCGTAAGAAATGACGACATTGATGTGCTGGGGCGTCGTGTCTGTGGAACTACGTACACGACGGCAGGAACGACTGGACACAGCGTCTTGATGCTTGCCAGGAGGAGGGGGCGCGCCAGCACTACCTGAGGATGACTTCTTGGATCCTAGGTGGTGTCCTTTATGCGTCTTCTTACGACAACATTTGTCATAATGGCCCACACGACCACAAAGTCTACACTGAACTTTGCTAGCAGGGCACTTGACTGTGTAAGCCCAGTGACCCTGGCGGTCGCAACTTCTGCACACGCTTTTAGCAGCTGGGCACTGGGAGGCATTATGCTGTCTCGCACAGCTGTTACACAAAGCTGCTGCTGAAGGTGTGGCTGGAGGGTGAGGGGTGGGGTTACCTTGCTGCTTCTTACCCTTTCTGTAGGAAGACACTGCCCTCACCTGGTCAGGCTGTGAGCGGAAAGCTGAAGTCGCACACCTGGCGGCCTCGTACGCTCGACATTTCGTAACAACATCTTGAAGGGAGGAAGTGGGGTCGAGGGAAATGAGACGCTGAACTAGCTCTTCATCTCGGACACCCGTTAAGATAATTGTCTTAAGTTGTGTTTCTTCACAGACTTGAGAATGTCCGGGACAAACATCAACTTCCTCTGAACACCTTTTGAGCCTTACAAAAAACGCGTCAAAAGATTCTCCATCAAGCTCTTTACATTGGAGGAGTTGTCTTCTCCTGAGTGCTTCGTTGCGCTGTCCCTTGACGTGTACCTGCAACTTGTCGAGCACGGCCTCTACCGTCAGAGTTGTCGTAGGAGGCACTTGAAGTGTGTGCTCGAGAGTACGTTGTGTCTCTAAGGACAAGCACATACGAAGCTGTATCATTTGTTTCGGCTGTGATAAACTTGACAAGTCAACCATTGTTGCGTAGTCTTGCCAACGTCGACGCCATTCCCGAAACATCTGATAAGAAGCGTCAGACATCAGAGAGGGAGGCGTCTGTACAGCAGCCTTTTGAGGTGTTGTTCCGACTCTGGAAAATGAGGTACCAGTACCTCTAGTCGCATCGACATTAGTAGCAGACGAATCTTGTACGGTAGAACGTTGTGGGGAGGCTAACAGAGAAATCAAAGCTTCAAATCTGGCTTGATCCTCCTGTCTTCTAAGGTCATCCTCACGTCTACGTATGTCTTCGAGTTCTCTGCGTGTTTGTTCCTCTTTGTGGCGTCGTCTTTCAGACTCTTTGCACCTAATTTCTTCCTCTTCTCTCCTTGCAATATCGTCCTGGCGTCGAGAAGTTTCCATCCACTTTATCAGTTGAAGGAGATCTGTGGACGCATGCATCGCAGGAGAGCTGGCTCGCGACGAGCGAGGAGATTCTGTGGGTGACTGGGCATTGTCACTGTGGGGAGCGTGGGGCGTAAGCGTGGGTGGGGAGAGGTCTCCCACACTAAAACTCGTAACCCCATCGTCCAGGGTATCGTTTTGATCCCTGTGAGACATGCCGACTGCTTCTGTACTCTATCTGTGCAAAAGACCGGGTCAGCCCCTCGTAATCTATGCACAGAATTACAGAAGTTTGAGGTAAGTCACAAGAATTTAATATAAGGTGAATGCGTGTGTGTGTGTGTGTGTGTGCCTGGCGGGAGGGGAGAGACTTGGCGCGCTGCCAGACGTAGGAGCGGGTGGGCAGCGTCAACGCGGGTTCCTCAGTCACCCTCAGACAAGAGACGGGAGAGCACGTACTGTCGGGCCGCTCCCTTAGTCATCTGACAGCAACTTGCACAGACAATTATGATTAAAATACACAGCACAGCACTTCACAAAACACTTCACTTCACAGCACAGCACTGTACACAGCATAGCACTTCACAACACTGTAAGTCTAGAGGCTTGTAGTAGTCTTGCTGTCGGCTGAAGTGGAAGAGACGCCATAAACAGAGTCCGGGGGGAAAGGCTTGGTCCACTGAATCTCACTGAGAAATAATCACTGCGCCATCTAGCGTATTGCCAGATACCCAAAGAATGTTCTATATTACTGAGGGTATATACAAACACTTGTTGTCTTTAAAAGTAGGTTCTATTCTCGCACGGGAGATGATATTACAGAGGACACAGGAAGCCTGTGGGCACACCACCAGGACTCAGTCTTAACTACTTCTATCTCTATCTATGTATTACTACGCGCTGGCCTATACAGATGCCAGCATTCACAAGCTGAAAACATAAAGTATAAATGTGATAATTTATATACATAATATGGTGCACAATAAATGGAATATTACATAGAATTAATACATGTTCTGTAATACTTTACTATACATAATTAATAATAGTAATATAAGAGTAATATAATAATATACAGCTGAAGGCACTACTTTGAGTCCATATATATCATACACCAGGTACAGCTCAGACACTGCCAGGTACACCTCAGACACTGCCAGGTACACCTCAGACACTCCCAGGTACACCTCAGACACTCCAAGGTGCACCTCTGACACTTCCAAGTGCACCTCTGACACTCCCAGGCACACCTCTGACACTCCCAGGAACACCTCAGACACTCCCAGGTACACCGCTGACACTCCAAATTTTCTCTGACACTCCTGGAGTGCCTCTGACACTCCCAGGTACGTCTGGCTCCCGGGCCTCTGACACCCCCAGGTACATCTCTGCCACTCCCAGGTGCCTCTGAGCACTCTGTGCACCTCTGACACTCCCAGGTACACCTCGGCCTCTGGGGTACCTCTGGCTCTCCCAGGTACCTCCAGCCTCCCAGGAACCTTCTCACACTCCCAGGTACACCACCGACACTCCCAGGTACACCTCTAAAACTCCCAGTTACACTTCTCACACTCCTAGTTACACCTCCGACACTCCCAGGTACAACTCCGACACTCCCAGGTAAACCTCCGATACTCCTAGGTACACCTCTCACACTCCCAAGTACACCTCTGACATTCCCTGGTACTCTTGTGACACTCTCAGGTACATCTCTGACACTCCCAGGTACACCTCTGAAATTCCCAGGTACACCTCTGACACTCCTAGGTACACCTCTGACACTCCCAGGTACACCTCTGACACTCCCAGGTACACCTCTGACACTCCTAGGTACTCCTCTGTCACTCCCTGATACACATCTAACACTCCTAGGTGCACCGCTGACACTCCCAGGTACACCGCTGACACTGTCAGTTACACCTCAGACAATGCCAGGTACACCCCACACACAGCCAGGTACACCTGAGACACTCCCAGGTACACCTCAGACACTCCAAGGTGCACCTCTGACACTCCCAAGTGCACCTTTGACACTCCTAGGCACACGTCTGACACTCCCAGGTACACCTCAGACACTCCCAGGTACACCGCTGACACTCCCAGATACACCTCTGACACTCCCAATTACACCTCTGATATTCCCAGGTACACCTCCGACACTCGCAGTACACCTCCGACACTCCCAGGTACACTTCTCACACTCCCAGGTGCATCTGACACTCTCCCAGGTACACCGCTGACCTCCCAGGTACAGCTCAAGCACTCCCGGGTACCTCTGACACTCCCAGGTACACCTCTTCGGCCTCCCGGAATCTCTGTGCTCCCAGTGCCTCACTCCCAAATTAAGCCTCTGACTTGCTCCCAGGTACCTCCGACACTCCCAGGTGCCCACCTACGACACTCAGGTACCTTCTTACCTCCCAAATGCACCTGTGACACTCTGGGTACACCCCAGACACTCCCAGGTACCTTCTCCTCCCAGGTACACCTCCGACACTCCCAAGTACACCTCTGACACTCCCAGGTACACTTCTGACACTCCCAGGTACACCTCTGACACTCCCAGGTGCATGTTTGACACTCCCAGGTACTCCACTGACATTCCGTGGTACACATCTCACACTCCCAGGTACACCGCTTGCACTGCCAGGTACACCTCCGACACTCCCAGGAACACCTCCGACACACCCAGGTACACTTCTCACACTCCTAGGTACACCTCCGACACTCCCAGGTACACCTCTGACACTCCCAGGTACACCTCTGAGACTCCAAGGTAAACCTCTGACACTCCCAGGTTAACCTCTGACACTCCCAGGTACACCTCTGATACTCCCAGGTAAACCTCTGACACTCCCAAGTACACTTCTGACACTCCCAGGTACTCCACTGACATTCCTTGGTACACCTCTGACACTCCCAGGTACACGTCCGACATCCCCAGGTACACTTCTCACACTCCCAGGTACACCTCCGACACTCCGAGGTACACCTCTGACACTCCCAGGTACACCTCTGAGACTCCAAGGTACACCTCTGACACTCCCAGGTACACCTCTGACACTCCCAGGTACACCTCTGATACTCCCAGGTAAACCTCTGACACTCACAGGTACACCTCTGACACTCCCAGGTACTCCACTGACACTCTCTGGTACACCCCTGACACTCCCAGGTACACCCCTGACACTCCCAGGTACACCCCAGACACTCCCAGGTACACTTCTCACACTCCTAGGCACACCTCTGATACTCCAAGGTACTCCTCTGTCACTCCCTGATACACTTCTAACACTCCCAGGTACACCGCTGACACTCCCAGGTTCACCGCTGACACTGCCAGGTACACCTCAGACACTGCCAGGTGTATGTATATTATGTATGCTGGATTATGTATTATGTATGTATATTATGTATGTGCTCCATTTATATTTATTCAGCCTAGCTAGCAGCGTGTGGCAATGTTATTACCATATCCCACACGCTTAATTAATGTGCCTGGCGACGTATGGAAGCTGCTAATGTATCACTTGCCATACGTCGTCTATGGTAGTTGACCAAGAGCTTAGCTAGGGAGCAGTGCTACCCACCTCTGTGTACATACTCTTATCCAGTAAACCGAACCTACAAAACTATACAGGTGTTTGTGTTCTCTCCTGTATATAGAACTTATTACCCAGAATATCTAACATGGCGCAGTGCGTAGTTTTACTGGATTATTACGAGTGATTAGTGCAAGTTTGTGGAAAGCCGGCTGATGGATCCCCGCCTTGGGTCAACCCCGCGTCATCCCTCGAAGAATTTCGCAACTTTGAGCAGTGTCAGTGACGGTGATTTTCTGTGAAGTGTTTAGTGCATTGTGTGTTTCGTGCCATTCATGTGTGACCTTGTTCGAACGGATTTCCAAGGTATACGGCATGTTCTGGGCATTTGTGGGGTGTAGAGCTCAGCGCACCCTCCTCTGACCGTTTACAGAGAGCGACTGAGCTACTCCTATCTCCACCCCCCTCCCTCACAGCGCCGCCTCCACCCCCCCTCACAGCTGGGGCGAGACTCTCTGCCTGCCTGGGACACACACACATACATGTACTAACACTTGCTGACCGCGCGGCTTCATTATATATATTTTATATATATAACCTACTTATCTGTGTATTTAATTAAATTTTTTTTTGTCTGAAATCTTGTTGATACGACAGGCTGACCGGTCAACACTGATTTAAGACACAGTACACAGATAAAGTAGTTATGTCTCATGCCTTACGTAGCCGTGGACCCAGCGCCTGGATGAGTCAAGCGGATGATAGTCCCCCAGAGATGGATGACCAGGCTGACCATGACACCCCAGGTCCCACAACATCGCGCAGCCCTTCACCTCAACATTCAGCGTTATCTCCAGAGATAATTGCCTTAATGAAGTTTATGAGAGATGAGAGACGCGAGGATGAAGCTCTGAACGTTTGGCGGATAGGCACAGAAGAATAGCTGGAGGCAGAACAGGACCACCAACGGAGAATGGAAGACAGTGCGGTTTGAAGCCTTCGATATCTCGCCTCACTGTTAACCCGACCCTAAACTTAACACTGCCTCAGTACTGAATGGTTCTGAATACCCCTCCTCCATGCTTCCTTCCGCCCCAGCCCACCTAAAGCAGCAGCTCAAACACCGCCCATCTTGGAGCCTGATGTAAATTTCCAGACTTTTCGCGAATGGCGGCGGCGGTGGACTGATTATGCTACAATGGTGGATCTCCAGAGTTTGTCACAGCCTAAACAACTCATCCAGCTGCGTATGTGCCTGTCCTTGGAAGTTCAGCGTGTCTTAGAACATACGTTGCAGGTACCCCAACCTCTTCGCTGTCTGTAGAGGAGGTACTGGACGTTCTACAACGGCACATCAAAGGACAGCAGAATGAAGCTCTGCGCAGGAGGGAATTGTTTAGCTGCAGACAGATGGAGGGTGAGTCTTTTGACGCTTTTTATGTACGTCTTAAGAGAGCCTCGGAAGAGGTAGATATATGTTTAGGCCACCACCAGCAGTGCGAGGAGACCCAGTTGAAGCAGGTGATCCTGATGGGTGTTAAGGACGAGGAACTTGTCCAACGCCTCACCTCCCTCGACTCTTCCTCTTCTCTTCAGGATGTGTTGACGATATGTCGCTCCTATGGGGCTGCCAGGTGTGCCACTTCTGCCATCCGAGCTCCCCCTACAGCTGTACGCGCTGTTTCCCGGTACAAGAAGGACAAGAAGTCTGCTCCTACGCCTTCGCCCACCACGTCCACGCCCGGTTCATTTTGCAACAACTGTGGTAAGCAGCACGGAACACAGGTATGTCCAGCTGCTCAGTCTACCTGCAACAGTTGCGACCGTAAGGGCCACTGGTCACTCACAGTACGGTGCCCAGCCAAACGCGTCCAGTGCAATGTGTGCGGCCGTCTGGGCCACTATGACAAGTGTTGCCCTTCCAACAAACCCAAGGAACAGCGTCAACGGAAGCTTCGGCGCCCTTCTACCAGTGAGGGCCGCCCACAGTCGCCAAATCAGAGGCACGACGACCCGGGACAAAGCCCGACCCATTTTAGGAGGGTGTACTCCTCGCATCCCAGGACCAAAGCCCCCCAGTACATCAGCGTCATCGTGACCTACGGCGGTGTGTCATCCCGTCTTCAGATGTTGCCCGACACCGGCGCTGATGCTACAGTCATCGGTCCCCAGCATTTGCGATGCTTGGGGCTCTCTCCAAGCGATCTAGGACCGCCTCCCGAGGACCTCCGCTTTATGGCAGATGGTTCACAGATGGCCCCAGCCCTGGGTTCACTCTATGCACATGTCACCTTTGGCAACAGGTCGTGTCAGGCCTGGATTGACGTGCATAATGGTATCCCGACTCCCTTGCTGTCCTACAGACATTGTCAAGAGTTGGCCATCATCTCCCAGGACTTCCCAACACCGATTCTCGAGGTAAATTACGCCAACAGGGTGCATGAAGGGAGCAGCAACTACCCTGCTGCCGCCCTACCCCTACCTCTGGCCAGTGACACCTCTCCTTCGGTAGTTGTCCCTGCTGCATCACGTCCCCACGCCCTGGCTCGCCTTCACGACAGTCACCGTGGAGCTGAGGCCACCAAACGACGTGCACGACAGACTGTGTTCCGGCCTGGCATCGACCCCGACATCTCCAATGCTGTCCAGGTGTGTAAGGCCCGCCACGTATTACAACCCAGCCAGCAGCAGGTACCCTTCATGAGTGACGACAACCCCACCCGCCCCTTTGAGTCTGTGTCGGCCGACTTTTTCTGTGTGTCAGGAAAGTCCTTCCTGGTTATCGTCGACCGTCTCTCTGGTTGGCCGGTTGTCATCAAGGGCAGTAATGACACGACGTCTGCCGCCACCATCAGCAAGTTCCGCCACTACTTCCGTGACGTGGGCGTTCCTGTACGCCTGCGAACCGACGGAGGGCCTCAGTTCACAAGCCGGGACTTTGCTGCGTTCCTTGACCGATGGGGAGTCCGGCATGTGTTGTCATCGCCCCATTACCCGCAGTCCAACGGCCACGCTGAGGCTGCTGTCAAATCTTTGAAGCACCTCATCCTTAAGGTGGCCCCTTTTGGGAATATTGACTGCGAGGCCTTCGACCAGGGTCTTCTTGAACTCCGCAACACACCTAACTACACCGGACGCTCCCCTGCCCAGGTTTTGTATGGGCGCCCCCTTCGTTCTTGTGTCCCTGCTCACCCTCAATCCTTCTCCAAGGAGTGGCAGGCTAAGACAGAGGATTGTGATCGCCGAGCCGCCGAACGTGTTCAGGACGTCGTCGCCCGCTACAACGACCACGCCCGTTCTCTCCCCAGGTTGAGTGTCGGTACCCAAGTCCGTGTTCAGGACCCGACCTCCCTACGTTGGGACAAAGTAGGCGTAGTCATGGGTCTCGGCAGGGCACGGGACTACCAGGTGCGGTTACCCAGTGGTCGCGTGTGGTGGAGGAACCGCCGTTTTCTCCGCCCCGTAACACTGCCTTCTGCTGGCCCCGCCACCAGTGTTGAGTCCCACACCCTTCCCAGTGATGAAGTCCCTCGACGCTCAGAACAGATCCAGAAGAAGAGGTCCGCTCAAGACTTTGCTATGAGCGTATAGGGGGGAGGGAGGTGTATGTATATTATGTATGCTGGATTATGTATTATGTATGTATATTATGTATGTGCTCCATTTATATTTATTCAGCCTAGCTAGCAGCGTGTGGCAATGTTATTACCATATCCCACACGCTTAATTAATGTGCCTGGCGACATGTGGAAGCTGCTAATGTATCACTTGCCATACGTCGTCTATGGTAGTTGACCAGGACCTTAGCTGAGGAGCAGTGCTATCACACTCTGTGTACATACTCTTATCCAGTAAGCCGAACCTGCAAAACTATACAGAGTGTTGTGTTCTCTCCTGTATATAGAACTTATTACCCAGAACATCCTAACAGTCACAACAAATTGATTCACCATCGAAACTTTTAAGACACAAATGATACTAAACATCGAAACATCAAAAGAATAATATTAAAGCATTGGATTACGTTAAGACTGCATAAACATATAAAACTAACACTGAAATTAACTAACGTGAAAGAACACTGAATTACTTGAATACAACTAAGCAAATACTGATGGACACAAACAGAGACATAAATAGGTACTCACATAGATATACCACATTGGTGGCGACAGGAACAACACAAATAAATTAAGTATAAGTAACAAGTGTTACTCAAAGGATGTGGACTGTATGACAAGAGGACTGAACTAACTCAAGTCAGTTGGTGGGTCCTATATATAAGGTCGGCTCCCGCCACGCGATCCGCCGGTGGGTCGTTTAACGATGCAAATGGTCGTTAGAGAACAAAGAATGCTGGTTACAATACAAAATAAAGAAATAAGATGGGCTTGAACAAATAATGACAGTTAAAACCTTAACAGCACAGGGTAAGGTGACTAGAATATATAATAGTAAATTTAACACATCATTACAGGAATAATATGGAACATGGGAGCATGTTATATATAAAAGAAAATAGAAAAAATACGACACGGTCGTAACAGATGGGAGTGAGTGGAGTAAAGAGGGGGGTTGAGAGAGGGAGGGGGAATGGAACGAGAGGAGGAAAAAAAGGAACACTCCAGGTGGATGAGTCATTGATGGTGGTCGGCTGGCACACCACCAGAGTGATGCATGAGTCATAGGGCAGGAGGAGAGGAGAGGGGGGAGGAGGTGGGGGAAGAGGGGAAAGAATGGGGAGGGGAGAAAGAAAGGGGAGGGGGGAAAGAAAGGGGAAAAAAGAGGACGAGAGATAGTAAGCAATTGTATCCATCGTGCATCTTCTTGGATCTTCTTGTGTCGGTAAATATTTTATCTTAATGGTTATGTGTACCTTAACTATGTGTGTGTTTGTAGACATGTGCACATTATGATAACTCCTTGTATAGTCGTATGAAAATGAGTCCAACAGGGCAGTGAAGATACAGCACTTCCCATTGTGTAAAGTTAGGTACTCGTTCACAGCTGGGTGGACTGGAGGTACCCCGGACGCGAACCAGTGAGCCTCAAGATAAAAAGCGAGAGATGTGTCCACTTGGCTGCCGCGCCCGAGTCCCTGTGGCAACTGTGGGTAAAATACATCCACTGTGGTATATAGGGTGTCCCTGCCTCCCTCCCTGATCCCTCCATTCCTACCTCCCTACCCTCTCCCTGTCTCTCTCCTTCCCCCTAATTCGCAGGGAGGAAGGGAGGGAGGGACATTTTTCTTTGACACCCTCTATATATATGTTTACGTATGCCTCGTGGTGCTCCAGAAGGGCCACGCGGACATGTGTAGCGCACGATGACTCTCACTCACGCTCACTGCACATCGATGGTAACATTCAGGAAGTTCACCTCGCTGAACTGAACAACTGTGAGCGTCTGTAAAGTTATGACCATATACAGAGGCACCAGAGGTGTCCAGTAAGATGAAACACCAGGTCTCTTTATGCCTCGTTCCCGCCCTTCCTCTCTTTCTTTAGCCTCTCTCCTTTTCCATCCTCTCCTTCTTTTGTCTCCGTCTTTCCTTAGCCTCTTTCCTTCTCCTTGACTTCTATCCCGCCCCTTCCATCTTGTACATCCTCCACGTACTCCTCTCCCATCCCTGTAAACTCTCCTCTTCCTCTCCCACTCACCAGCCTCTTCCATATCTCCCCTCTCACCTCTCTTTCACATCCGCTTTCTCCCTCATATTCACTCCCCCCATCCCATTTCCCTCCTCTCTTCTCCCACCAACTCTCTCTCCCCTCCCTCCCAAACACCCACCACTCTCCTCCTCCTCCTCCTCCTCCTCCTCTTCCTCCTCCTCTTCCTCCTCCTCTTGCTATTTGCGGTAGGAATATTACTTAGCTTTCCGTTCTCAGGAAGCTTTACTGCAGTACATTACCGATATCACCAGTTGGAGAGCCGCCAAGCTATAACTCTGACGATGAACAAATGTTTCTCCAAGTTTGAACAGAAACTAAATAAGAGACCAAGGTCACTCAGGCGAGTATCATCAATTGGAGTTCTCAATATATCGTGGCTGGTCGGTCATCGATGTCTGGTCAGCCATCATTAGAAAAGTTGTGTTTTTTTTATTGATTTTAAACATAGGTTAGGTTAGGTTAGGTGAGACATTGACAGCTGTTGGTTAGGTGGTGGGGAGTACTGTGTCCCTTACCTAACCTAACCTAATGTTATTTGTTGGTGAAGATAAAATATATGATAATATTTTTCTGATATTCAATAAGACAAAGAGAGAGAGAGAGAGAGAGAGAGAGAGAGAGAGAGAGAGAGAGAGAGAGAGAGAGAGAGAGATTTGTGTGTGCGCGCGTGCGTGTGTATATATTCTCCCCATGTGTCGGTGTCAGCTTGTGTGCATGTCCGCTCCCCTGTACGCGTGTTTAACAATGTTGACATCCCATTGTCATAAATAAATAGGGCGGGGACGGAAAAATTCTGGCAATTAAAATCTAATGCCTCGATATTAATGTTACGACGAATTTTTATCCAACCCAAACAAAACTTTTTTTTCTGATTAAATAAATAACAAAAAGAGATGAATTATAGCCAAGGGAGACAGAATAGGGTAGGTATAGGGAGGAAGAGGGGATGGAAGGAGGGAGAGAGAGAGAGAGAAGACTAACAGAAGAACAAGAAAATAGAAAGTAAGTGAGGATGTTGGGTTAGGTTGAGATCCTGAAGGGAATGGGAATAGGTGGAAGAGAGACATAGGAGGGAGAGGGGGAGGAGAATAAGGGGGGAAGGAGATGGGGAATGGGAGAGGAGGAGGAGGAGTAGAAGAAGGGAAGGAGGAGGAGAAGGAGGAAGAAGAGGAAGGAAATGGGAGGGAGAAGAGGTGGACACTGGATAAGGATGGAAGAGTGATATGCGATATGAATATAAAGGAGAGGTAGACAGGAATAAGAGGGACAGAAGGAGAGAGGAAGGGTGATGTAAAAGGAGAGAGGAAATGAAAAACAGAAGCAGAAGAGGGGGAATGGGAGAGGGAGGAGGAGAAGGAGAATGGAAGTGTGGTAAAGGAACAGAAGAATGGAAAAGGGAGGAAAAGAGGAAGAAAATTGGAAGGGAGAACAAGAACAGGGGAATAGAAAAAGGAGAAGGATAATAAGAGGAGGAAAAGAGGAGAAACAGAAGAAAGAGGAGGTGGAGGAGAATAATAATATCAATAGAAGGGGGAGGAGAAGCGCTAGTCTACTATAGGATTGGTCGAGTTTCTCCCTAACCTAACCCGACGTCCTTCTAATTGGTAGACAAGAGGACCCCAGCACCTCAATGGAAGGGGGCGTGTCTGGTACTGAGGGGACGAGAGGGGAGAGGGGGAGAGGGGGTCTACATGATGATAATGATGGTAATAAGGGGAGAGTGCAAGAGAGGGGAGGAGGGGGGGATGGGGAGGAGGAAGAGGGAAGGAGGGGAGGAGGAAGAGGGAAGCAGGAGGAAGGTGTTTGTATAATAATAATGCTTGAGATGTTGAGAGAGTGAAGGAGGGGAGAGGGGAAGAGGAAGAGGATGAGAGGGAGGTAGTAGTCTGATGATGATGATGATAAGGGGAATAAAGTGAGAGATTGAAGGAAGGGAAAGAAGGAAGAGAGGAAGAAAAAAAGGGAAGATGGGGAAGGAAGTCTACGTGTATGGAAGAGACGAGAGAGAGAGAGAGAGAGAGTAAATGGATATGGAAGCAGAATGTGGATAAAGAGTGAGAGGCCATAGCCAATAAACACGATAAGAGAGAAGGGGAGAAAAAGACTGTGTGATGGGAGACTATTGAATAATTTGTGTCAAGAGAGAGACATTTTGTTTTATAGTGTGGTGTGATGATGATGGTGATGGTGATGATGGTGATGGTGATGATGGTGATGGTGTTGATGGTATTGATGGTGATGGTGTTGATGATGGTGATGGTGATGATGGTGGTGATGATGGTGATGATGATGATGGTATTGATGGTGATGGTGTTGATGGTGATGATGATGATGATGATGGTGATGATGATGATGGTGATGATGGTGATGATG
>NW_024742649.1:0-11537 GCF_018991925.1 Homarus americanus
CCGTTTCACTTAGGTCCACTCCCCTAGCTTTTATTAGTATATCGCACTCATGTGAACTATGAGATGTCGATTTGTGAAGAGCGCACCATTTGCGCGCTGTCTGGGTAGGAGGAGGAGGTGCTGCTTTTGCTACCTCTCTGTTTGACCTTGAGAATGGCTTTGCACCGGGTGTGGCTTTATTTGCACTATTACCTTGGAGCTGAAAACAATCTTCCATTACGTGGCCACGTTTATTACAATGTGCGCATCGTAACGATGTTTTCTGTTTATATGTTAGGCGGGGAGGAGCGATCGGAGCTAAGTGTGTCGCGTAAGGAGTCTGAGAGTGAGGCATCTGTGGCATCTGTGACGGCTGGCCCAGCTGTGACCTACCCCCAATAATCCCAATTAGCGTTCGCTTGAACTTTTCATAGTCAGGGCTTTGTAAACCAAACGCATTTAAACGACTGCCTGCATAGGAACCCTGCGTTATATGGGAACGTACATATGCTTTCTTATCTTCGTCAGTCGTTATGTGACTATTGCGCACGCTATCTTCACATGCACGAATAAAATGTGCGACCCTATAATCGTCTTGTCCCGTGAAATTTCGAACATTCGCCGCGCTGCATGATATTAATAACAGTATCAGCTGTAGGTGTGTTAGTAGGGTGTGAGGGTTAGAAGATGCCATTTTAGTGTTATTAAGCGAATTAGTATTCTTACTCTTAACAGAAGGCTGGGTTAATAAGGTTGTTACCGATTTAGCAACAGACACACCATCACCTGTAACAGGGGTAACTGCTTTAGTATACTTAGGTGAGGTACTATAGTGATTACCAGACCGTAGGGTACGACGGTTTAAGTCGTCAAATGATTCGTCTATAACTTTCTCACTACTTCCTACCGACTCATTTAACTGTGTTCCATACTCAAAATCTATGTCAGTCTGGGCTTGATCATTGATGAGTTGGTTATCAGCAAACAGTTGCGCTAGGCGTTCGATTTCATCTACATTAGACATGGGAAACTTAGAAATTATCTATTAGCCCCTTGGGTCAATGAATACTTAACAGTAAGTAGATCACTTGCTTCTCATTTACAAGACAAATGAATATGAAGGGTAGTTAATTTTTAAACTATCAATAAGAAGACAGACACTTACAAACTACTGTAAATTATAGGATTTCAATACATTAATCTTACATTCGACACTTTATCATTGAAATAATCCTATCCGACGAACCTATGGGTGTGAAGATATCTCTCGAACGTGTTCATGTGTGTAAAACTATGTAATTTAAATACCTATTTATACAGAGTAGTACGTCTGTATAGAAAATGTGAATCCTTCAAAAGTTCTGAGTGGAGTGGTGGGTGGGGTGTGGGCGTTGCCTCTCCCTAGGATGCGCGCGCTGCTGCTGGTTTCCTTGGCAACGAGATGACGCTTCTGCTTTGGTGAGACGAGTCCACTTGATTTAGGTGAGTTCCTCCTCCGGCGATCAGAAAACAGATGATTGGTTATCACACTCGTCGTTCGCTGGCGAAAACTGCCGTGTGCTAATTCTTTCACAGTTCCACGTATATATGGAGATCTGTATGATGACACCGGAATTCGTAATTCGCGCTGACGACACGACAATACTGCTCAGCTGCTAGTGAAATACCAATTGAATTCCAGGTTACGAAACTGTTGTTCAACACTGCAACACTGTAATGTCTAGGGAATGCTGAGTAGAGTCTATCTCAACCGGCTCAATCTGGATATGTACCAACAGGCTGTAATATTTGTATATTACGAATTCTGCACGTATTTGTATGTGACAGAGATAAGGAGCGCTCACTACATATCGTCTCAATACGGGATATAGTTTTAAACACTCGGATTATGTAACGCGTCACTGCTGTGTGGTTTCTTGTTTTTCACAAGACACAGACGGATGATACGACTACCAGTTTGAAGAATCCGTACACACCGTTTGCCACCTATATGAATCGGCTGCTTGTCCAATTAACCAGTCCGTTCACACATATTTATATTTGGGTTTTAAGTAACGAAACCCAAACGGTAGTTCCTTTGTTTTATTATAAAAGGTTGTATATATAATTCCTGAGTGTATATCAACCGTAAGTCTCACTGTCTAGGAGTGAATGAGAAAGGGACGGCGTTTATGTATTATAAACGTTTGGTCACGTCCTTTCGATATGAGTTGAGGTGAGCTACTGAAGCTTAGGGGCATCGCAGTGCGTGCTTACAGGAATGCTGAGCTATGGGTCTCGCCCTCTTGGGTAAGTTGCCCGCTCACGTGTCAATCTCATGTCTTACTCATAGACAGTGGAAAGTTACAGGGTGGTGAATCTGAATATAATATCAGATGTATTGACCCATTTATATAATACGTTCTGTTGATGAGACAGGGGCCTATTACATTGTTATACTCGACCAGAGGGCTTTTTTATACTCGATGAGGGGGCTTTGTTGTACTCGATCAGAGGGCTTTGTTATACTCAAGCAGGAGACTTTGTTATACTCGATTACGGGACTTTGTTATACTCGATCAAGGTCCTTTGTTTTACTCGATAATGGGACTTTGTTATACTCGACCAGGGGACTTTGTTATACTCAACAAGCGGGCTTTTTTCATACTCAATCAGGGGGCTTTGTTATAATCGATCATGTGACTTTGTTAAACTCGATTAGGGGACTTTGTTATACTCGACCATGGGCCTTTGTTATACTCGATCAGGTGCCTTTGTTTTACTCGATAATGGGACTTTGTTATACTCGACCAGGGGACTTTGTTATACTCAACAAGGGGGCTTTTTTCATAATCAATCAGGGGGCTTTGTTATACTCGATAAGAGGGCTTTGTGTATACTCGATCAGGGGACTTTGTTATGCTCGACCAGGGGACTTTGTTATACTCGATGAGGGAGCTTTGTTATACTCGATCAGGGAACTTTGTTATACTCGATCAGGGGAATTTGTTATACTCGATCAGGGGCGTTTGTTTTACTCGATAATAGGACTTTGTTATACTCGACCAGGGGACTTTGTTATACCCGACCAGGGGGCTTTTTTCATACTCAATCATGGGGCTTTGTTATACTCGAGCAGAGGGCTTTGTTATACTCGATCAGGGGACTTTGTTATGCTCGACCAGGGACTTTGTTATACCCAACAAGGGGGGGCTTTTTTCTATACCAATCAGGGGCTTTATATACTCGATCAGAGGAAGCTTTTGTGTATACCGATCAGGGGACTTTGTTATGCTCGACCAGGGGACTTTGTTATACTCGATGAGGGAGCTTTGTTATACTCGATCAGGGAACTTTGTTATACTCAATCAGGGGAATTTGTTATACTCGATCAGGGGCGTTTGTTTTACTCGATAATAGGACTTTGTTATACTCGACCAGGGGACTTTGTTATACTCGACCAGGGGGCTTTTTTCATACTCAATCATGGGGCTTTGTTATACTCGATCAGAGGGCTTTGTTATACTCGATCAGGGGAATTTGTTATACTCGACCAGCGGAATTTGTTATATTCGACCAGGGGCCTTTTATACTCGATCAGGGGACTTTGTTATACTCGATCAAGGGACTTTGTTATACTAAAACAGGGGACTTTGTTATACTCGATCAGGGGACTTTGTTATTCTGATTATGGGACTTTGTTATACTCGATCATGGGACTTTAATATACTCGATCAGGGAACTTTGTTATACTCGAGCAGGGGACTTTGTTATACTCGATTACGGGACTTTGTTATACTCGATCAAGGGACTTTGTTATACTAGAACAGGGGACTTTGTTATACTCGACCAGGGGACATTGTTATACTCGAACAGGGGCCTTTGTTATAATCGGTAGGGGCCTTTGTTTTACTCGATAATGGGACTTTGTCATACTCGACCAGGGGACTTTGTTATACTCGATCAGGGTACTTTGTTTTACTCGATTTGGGGGCCTTTGTTATACTCGATCAGGGACCTTTGTTACGCTCGATAATGGGACTTTGTTATACTCGACCAGAGGGCTTTTTTATACTCAATGAGGAAGCTTTGTTGTACTCGATCAGAGAGCTTTGTTATACTCGATCAAGGGACTTTGTTACACTAGACCAGGGGACTCTGTTATACTCGATCAGGGGGCTTTGTTATACTCGATCAGGGGATTTTGTTATACTCGATCAGGGGAATTTGTTATACTCGACCAGGGGACTTTGTTATAGTCGACTAGGGGGCTTTTTTATACTCGATCAGGGGGCTTTGCTATACTCGATCACAGGACTTTGTTATATTCGATCAGGCGACTTTGTTATACTCGACCAGGGGACTTTGTTATACTCGATCAGTGGGCTTTGTAATACTCGATCAGGGAACTTTGTTATACTCGATCAGGGGAATTTGGTATACTCGATCAGAGGACTTTGTTATACTCGATTAGGGGCCTTTCTTCTTCTCGAGCAGAGGACTTTGTTATACTCGATCAGGGGACTTTGTTATACTCGATCAGGGGACTTTGTTATACTCGACCAGGGGCCTTTGTTATGCTCGATAAGGAGCCTTTGTTATATTCGATCATGGGACTTTGTTATACTCGACCAGGTAGCTTTTTTATACTCGATCAGGGGGTTTTGTTAAACTCGATTAGGGGGCTTTGTTATACTCGATCAGGGACTTTGTTATACTCGACCAGGGGACATTGTTATTCTCGATCAGGAGGCTTTGTTATACTCGATTAGGGACTGTATTCTACTCGATCAGGGGAATTTGTTATACTCGATCTGGGGGCTTTGTTATACTCAATCAGGGGACTTTGTTATTCCCGACCAGGGGACATTGTTATACTCGATCAGGGGACTTTGTTATACTCGATCAGAGGATTTTGTTATACTCAATCAGTGGACTTTGTTATACTCGACCAGGGGACTTTGTTATACTCGATCAGGGGACTTTGTTATTCTCGACCAGGGGCCTTTGTTATACTCGATCAGGGGCCTTTGTTTTACTCGTTAATGGGACTTTGTTATACTCGACCAGGGGACTTTGTTATACTCGACAAGGGGGCTTTTTTCATACTCAATCAGGGGGCTTTGTTATACTCGATCAGAGGGCTTTGTTATACTCGATCAGGGAAATTTGTTATACTCGATCTGTTGAATTTGTTAGACTCGATCAGGGGAATTTGTTATACTCAACCAGGGGCCTTTTTTGTTATACTCGACCAGGGGCCTTTGTTATACTCGATCAGGGGACTTTGTTATACTCGATTACGTGACTTTCTTATGTCGATCAAGGGACTTTGTTATACCAGAACAGGGGACTTTGTTATCCTCGATCAGGGGACTTTGTTATTCTGATTATGGGACTTTGTTATACACGATCATGGGACTTTGTTATACTCGATCAGGGGACTTTGTTATACTCGACCAGGGGACTTTGTTATACTCGATCAGGGGACTTTGTTATACTAGAACAGGGGCTTTGTTATACTCGATCAGGGGACTTTGTTATACTCGATCAGGGGGCTTTGTTATACTCGATCAGTGGAATTTGTTATACTCGAAAAGGGGAATTTGTTATACTCGACCAGGGGACTTTGTTATAGTCGATCAGGGGACTTTGTTTTACTCGATTAGGGGCCTTTGTTATACTCGATCAGGGGCCTATGTTATACTCGATAATTTGACTTTCTTATACTCGACCAGGGGGCTTTTTTATGCTCGATGAGGGGGCTTTGCTATACTCGATCACAGGGCTTTGTTATATTCGATCAGGGGACTTTGTTATACTCGACCAGGGCACTTTGTTATACTCGATCAGGGGGCTTTGTAATACTCGATCAGGAAACTTTGTTATACTCGATTAGGGGAATTTGTTATACTCGATCAGAGGACTTTGTTATACTCGATCAGGGGACTTTGTTATACTCGATCAGGGGACTTTGTTATACTCGACCAGGGAACTTTGTTATGCTCAATAAGGAGCCTTTGTTATATTCGATCATGGGACTTTGTTATACTCGACCAGGGGACATTGTTATATTCGACCAGGGAGCTTTTTTATACTCGATCAGGTGGTTTTGTTATACTCGATCAGGGGGCTTTGTTATACTCGATCAGTGGAATTTGTTATACTCGAACAGGGGAATTTGTTATACTCGACCAAAGGACTTTGTTATAGTCGACACAGGGGACTTTGTTATACTCGATTAGGGGCCTTTGTTATACTCGATCAGGGGCCTATGTTATACTCGATAATGGGACTTTGTTATACTCGACCAGGGGACTTTGTTATACTCGATCAGGGGGCTTTGCTATACTCGATCACAGGGCTTTGTTATACTCGATCAGGGAACTTTTATTATACTCTGACCAGGGCACTTGTTATACTCGATCAGGGGGCCATGGTAATACCTACCAGGGAACTTTTCTTATACTCGATCAGGGGAATTTGTTATACTGATCAGGAGGACTCTTGTTATACCTGGATTAGGGGCCCCTTCTTTATTCTCATCAGGGACTTTGTTGAATTTCGATCAGGGACTTTTGTTATACTCTCGATCAGGGGACTTAGGTTATGGCCTGACCAGGGTCCTTTTGTTATGCTCGAAAGGAGCCTTGTTATATTCGATCATGGGACTTTTGTTATACTCCTAATCAGGGACATTGTTATACTTTAATCAGGAGCTTTATACTCGATCAGGGGACTTTGTTATACTCGACCAGAGGACTTTGTTATACTCGATGAGGGGGTTTTGTTATATTCGATCATGGGACTTTGTTATACTCGACCAGGGGACATTGTTATACTCGACCAGGCAGCTTTTTTATACTCGATCGGGGGGTTTTGTTAAACTCGATGAGGGAGCGTTGTTATACTTGGTCAGGGGACTTTGTTATACTCGACCTGGGGACTTTGTTATACTCGATCAGGTGGCTTTGTTATACTCGATCAGGGACTTTGTTATACTCGATCAGGGGAATTTGTTATACTCGATCTGGGGGCTTCGTTATACTCAATCAGGGGACTTTGTTATACTCGACCAAGGACTTTGTTATACTCAATCAGGGACTTTGATATACTCAATCAGGGTAATTTGTTGCACTCGATTAGGAGGCCTTTGTTATACTCGACCAGGGGACCTTTTTATACTCGATAAGGAGGCTTTTTTCATACTCAATCAGGGGGCTTTGTTATACTCGATTAGGGGACTTTGTCATGCTCGACCAGCGGACTTTGTTATACTAGATGAGGGGGCTTTGTTATACTCGATTAGGGAACTTTGTTATACTCGATCAGTGGAATTTGTTATACTCGATCAGATGAATCTGGTATACTCGACCAGGGGCCTTTGTTATACTCGATCAGGGGACTTTGTTATACTCGATTACGGGACTTTGTTATACTCGATCAAGGGACTTTGTTATACCAGTACAGGGGGCTTTGTTATACTCGATCAGGGGACTTTGTTATTCTGATTATGGGACTTTGTTATACACGATCATGGGACTTTGTTATACTCGATCAGGGGACTTTGTTTTACTCGACCAGGGGAATTTGCTATACTCGATCAGGGGAGTTTGTTATACTAGAACAGGGACTTTGTTATACTCGATAATGGGACTTTGTTATACTCGATCAGGGGACATTGTTATACTCGACCAGGGGGCTTTTTTTATACTCGACCTGGGGGCTTTGTTATACTCGATCAGAGGGCTTTGTTATACTCGATCAGGGGACTTTGTTATACTCGATCAGGGGAATGTGTTATTTTTTGGACAGGAGCCTTTGTTATACTCAATTTGGAGCCTTTGTTATACTCGATCATGGGACTTTGTTATACTCGACCAGAGGGCTTTTCTATACCCGATGAGGGGGCTTTGTTATACTCGATCAGAGGGATTTGTTATACTCGATTAGGGGACTTTGTTATACTCAATTAGGGGACTTTGTTACACTCGATCAGGTGACTTTGTTATACGCGATCAGGTGACTTTGTTAAACTCGATCAAGGGACTTTGTTATACTCGACGAGGGCCCTTTGTTATACTCGATCAGAGGCCTTTGTTTTACTCGATAATGGGACTTTGTTATACTCGACCAGGGGACTTTGTTATACTCGACAAGGGGGCTTTTTTCATACTCAATCTGGGGGCTTTGTTATACTCGATCAGAGGGCTTTGTTATACTCGATCAGGGGACTTTGTTATGCTCGACCAAGGGAATTTGTTATACTCGATGAGGGGGTTTTGTTATACTCGATCAGGAAACTTTGTTATACTCGATCAGGGGAATTTGTTATACTCGTCCAGGGGAATTTGTTATACTCGATCAGGGGAATTTGTTATACTCGATAAGGGGAATTTTTTATACTCGACCAGGGGCCTTTGTTATACTCGATCAGGGGACGTTGTTATACTCGATCAAGGGACTTTGTTATACCAGAACAGGGGACTTTATTATTCTCGATCAGGGGACTTTGTTATTCTGATTATGGGACTTTGTTATACACGATCATGTGACTTTGTTATACTCGATCAGGGGACTTTGTTATACTCGACCAGGGGACTTTGTTATACTCGATCAGGGGAGTTTGTTATACTAGAACAGGGACTTTGTTATACTCGATAATGGGAATTTGTTATACTCGACCAGGGGACATTGTTATACTCGACCAGGGGGCTTTTTTATACTCGATCAGGGGGCTTTGTTATACTCGATCAGAGGGCTTTCTTATACTCGATCAGGGGACTTTGTTATACTCAATTAGGGGACTTTGTTATACTCGATCAAGGGACTTTGTTATACGCGATCAGGTGACTTTGTTAAACTCGATCAGGGGACTTTGTTATACTCCACCAGGGGCCTTTGTTATACTCGATCAGGGGCCTTTGTTTTACTCGATAATGGGACTTTGTTATACTCGACCAGGGGACTTTGTTATACTCGACAACGGGGCTTTTTTCATACTCAATCTGGGGGCTTTGTTATACTCGATCAGAGGGCTTTGTTATACTCGATCAGGGGACTTTGTTATAATCGACCAGGGGAATTTGTTATACTCGACCAGGGGACTTAGTTATACTCGATCAGGGGCCTATGTTATACTCGATAATAGGACTTTGTTATACTCGACCAGGGGACTTTGTTATACTCGACCAGGGGGCTTTTTTAATACTCGATCAGGGGGCTTTGCTATACTCGATCAGAGGGCTTTGTTATATTCGATCAGGGGACTTTGTTATACTCGACCAGGGCCTTTGTTATGCTCGATAAGGAGCCTTTGTTATACTCGATCAGGGGACTTTGTTATACTCTCGATCTGGGGAATTTTGTTATACCTGATCAGTGCCTTTGTTATACCTGATCAGGGGACTTTGTTATACTCGACCAAGGGACTTTGTTATACTCGATCAGGGGTCTTTGTTATGCTCGATGAGGGGCCTTTGTTATACTCGATCAGGGGGCTTTGTTATACTCGATCAGAGGGCCTTATTATACTCCATCAGGGAACTTTGTTATACTCGATCAGGGGAATTTGTTATACTCGATCAGTGCCTTTGTTATACTCAATCAGGGGACTTTGTTATACTCGATCAGGGGGCTTTATTATACTCGATAAGGGGACTTTGTTACACTCGATCAGGGGACTTTTTTATACTCGATCTGTGGTTTTGCTATACTCGATTAGAGGGCTTTGTTATACTCAATCAGGGGACTTTTTTATTCTCACTAAGGGTACTTTTTTATACTCGATCAGGGGACTTTCTTATACCCGATCAGGTGACTTTGTTGAACTCGATCAGCGGACTTTGTTATACTCGATCAGGGGACTTTGTTATACTCAATCAGGGGACCTTGTTATTTTTTGGACAGGGGCCTTTGTTATACTCGATTCGGGGCCTTTGTTATACTCGATCATGGGACTTTGTTATACTCGACCAGGGGACTTTATTATACTCGAACAGGGAACTTTGTTATACTCGATCAGGGGACTTTGTCTTCCTCGATCAGGGGACTTTGTTATATTCGACGAGGGGGCTTTGTTATACTCAATTAGAAACTTTGTTATACTCGAACAGGGAACTTTGTTATACTCGATCAGGGGACTTTGTCATACTCGATCAGGGGACTTTGTTATACTCGATCAGGGGGTGGTTGTTTACGCGATCAGGTGGATCTGGTTATACCGGATCAGGGACTTTGTTATACTCGATCAGGGCCTTGCGTTATACTCGCTGATCAGGGGACTTTGTTATTCTGATTATGGGACTTTGTTATACACGATCATGGGACTTTGTTATACTCGATCAGGGGACTTTGTTTTACTCGACCAGGGGACTTTGCTATACTCGATCAGGGGAGTTTGTTATACTAAAACAGGGACTTTGTTATACTCGATAATGGGACTTTGTTATACTCGACCAGGGGACATTGTTATACTCGACCAGGGGGCTTTTTTTATACTCGATCAGGGAGCTTTGTTATACTCGATCAGAGGCTTTGTTATACTCGATAAGGGGACTTTGTTATACTTTGACCAGGGAATTTGTTATACCTTTAACAGGACTTAGTTATACTGATCAGGGGCCTATGTTATACTCGATAATAGGACTTTATTATACTCGACCACGGGACTTTGTTATACTCGACCAGGAGGCTTTTTTTATACTCGATCAGGGGGCTTTGCTATACTCGATCAGAGGGCTTTGTTATATTCGATCAAGGGACATTGTTATACTCGACCAGGGGCCTTTGTTATGCTCGATAAGGAGCCTTTGTTATACTCGATCAGGGGACTTTGTTGTACTCGATCTGGGGAATTTGTTATACTCGATCAGTGCCTTTGTTATACTCGATCAGGGGTCTTTGTTATGCTCGATCAGGGGACTTTGTTATACTCGATTAGGGGCCTTAGTTATACTCGATCAGGGGGCTTTGTTATACTCGATCAGAGTGCCTTATTATACTCCATCAGGGGACTTTGTTATACTCGACCAGGGGACTTTGTTATACTCGAACAGGGGTCTTTCTTATACTCGATCAGGGAACTTTGTTATACTCGATCAGGGGACTTTGTTATACTCGATCTGGGGAATTTGTTATACTCGATCAGTGCCTTTGTTATACTCAATAAGGGGACTTTGTTATACTCGATCAGGGGGCTTTATTATACTCGATAAGGGGACTTTGTTACACTCGATCAGGGGACTTTTTTATACTCGATCATGGGTTTTGCTATACTCGATCAGAGGGCTTTGTTATACTCAATCAGGGGACTTTTTTATTCTCACTAAGGGTAATTTTTTATACTCGATCAGGGGACTTTCTTATACCCGTTCAGGTGACTTTGTTGAACTCGATCAGCGGACTTTGTTATACTCGATCAGGGGACTTTGTTATACTCAATCAGGGGACCTTGTTATTTTTGGGATAGGTGCCTTTGTTATACTCGATTCGGGGCCTTTGTTATACTCGATCATGGGACTTTGTTATACTCGACTAGAGGGGTTTTTTATACTCGATGAGGGGGCTTTGTTATACTC